>NW_027601435.1:0-168219 GCF_053455715.1 Rhinoraja longicauda
ACCAACTGCTCCCTTGTTCTTGATACCATTACTCAAAAAAATACACAAAAAAATACTCTGTCCATCTAACTTATCTATTTCTCTCCTGATTTTGTACACCAGCTGTCATCCTCCTGCGCTCTATGCAATACAACCCGCGCCGTCGAAAACGTTCCTTTAAGTCTACCTCTTGGCATGATATTAAAAAGAGATAGGTATTGATCAGGTGAGGGGAGGGGGATAAAGTTGATGGAGGGGGGAAGGAGTGTGTGACTGGGGTTCTTTAAAACAACCTTAACTCAATTTCAGTTAATGTAGGGGGGGTTTTGGGGAGCTTTTAAGTGGGGGTTATCTTTAACAGCTCAGCAGCAAATAAAATCTTTATACAAAAACTCTTGTTTGTTTGTTCCGGGACTACAGCCAAAACGGTACACGTTAGCACGACAATTTTAAGCCCACCTTACATCGTCCGGTGGTCTTATTGGAAGACGTTTCATCGAAATAGGTGTTATATTTTTTTAAGTTATTCACATTTTAAAGTTTAAATCTGTCTCCTTGGAGGAGGGGGGAGGGAGAGGAGAGGGGGGGGAGAGAGGAGAGGGGGAGAGAGGAGAGGGGCGAGGGAGGAGAGGGGAGAGGGGGGAGGGAGGAAAGGAGAGGGGGGAGAGAGGAGAGGGGGAAGAGAGGAGAGGGGGAGAGAGGAGAGGGGGGAGAGAGGAGAGGGGGAGGGAGGAGAGGGGTGTGAGGTAGAGTGGGGTCAAGGAGAGGAGGGGGAGAGCAGGGGGGAGAGAAGAGAGGAGAGGGGGGAGAAGAGGGGGGAGAGGTGAGGGGAGAGGAGAGGGGGAGAGGAGAGAGGGTGGGAGAGAGAGGGGAGAGGAGAGGGGAGAGGAGAGAGGGCGGAGAGAGAGGGGGGTGAGGAGAGGGGAGAGAGAGGGGAGAGGAGAGGGGAGAAGGAGAGTGGGTGGGAGAGATGAGGGGAGAGTGGGAGTGGAGAGGAGGTGAGAGAGGAGAGGGGGAGGAGAGGGGAGAGGAGAGTGGGCGGGAGAGAGTGGGGGGAGAGGAGAGGGGAGTGGATGGTGGTGGGAGAGGAGGGGGGAGTAGGGGGATGAGGGTGGGGAAGTGAGAGGGGGGTGTGGAGAGGTGTGGGGAAAGGAGGGGGGGGATGAGTGATACGGGCGCTGCGCGAATGCGGGAGGGTTTGGGCCAGCTGTCCGCTTGGTCTAATCAGTCTGATAGGTGGGCCTAAAATGTTGTGCTATCTAGTACAGTTTTGCTGAAGTCAGTCACAAATAAACAACAAACAAGAGTTTTTGTATATAGATAGATGACTGTATGGTAACTCAAATTTCACTGTCCATGTGACAATAAATTGATCTTGAATCTTGAATCCTGAATCTAGTACCAGCCTCAACTCCGGCAGCTCGTTCCATACACCCCCACCCTCTCTGTGAAAACGTTACTGCTCAGTTTCCTATTAAATCTTTTCCCCTCTCCTTAAACTTATGTTCTCTGGTTTGTGATTCCCTACTCTGGGCAAGAGACTTTGTGCGACTACCCTATCGTTTCTTCTCATGATTATGTACACGTCTATATGATCACCCCTCATCTCCTGCGCTGCAAGGAATAGAGTCCCAGCCTGCTCAACTTCTCCCTGTAGCTCAGGCCCTCGATCCTGGCAAAATCCTCATAAATCTTCTGTGCACCCTTTCCATCTTGACATCTTTCCTATGTCATGGTGCCCAGAACTGGACACAACCCTCTCAATGCTGCCTCACCAACGTCTGATACAACTAAATCATGACCTTCCAACTTTTATACTCAATACCTGAATGATGAAAGCCAATGTGCCAAAAAGCCGTTTTGACCGCCCGATCTGCCTGTGATGTCACTTTCAACAAACTATGTATCTGCACTCCTAGATTGTCTGCTTTCCAACACTCCCCAGAGCCTTAACATTCACTGTGTAAGTCTTGCCCATGTTTGACTTTCCAAAATGCAACACCTCACATTTCTCAGTGTTAAATTCCATCAAGTATTTCTCAGCCCACATGGCCAACTGATCAAGATCCTGCTGCAATTTGAGTTGTGATGGTGGGTGGGTTTATTGGCTGTTTTGAATTGCCCTCAGGGTGTGCGTGTGCTGGGGGGGTGTTGGTGTGAATGTGGGGAGAGTGAAGTGGGTGAATGTGGGATCAGTGTAGATGGGTGTGTGGGTGGTCACTGCACGGCTGGAGGCACTGCCACTGTGCTGTATGACTGAGAGCATCTCTCCCTCCCACTACCAACATCACAGAATCCAGTCCATTCCCCACTCCGTATCAGTCAGCTACTGCCTTGCTGTGGTTCTCAGCTTTCCCTCAGTGGCAGGCACACCATGGAATCAGAGCCTCCACCTTACCATCCACGGTAATGATACAGCCCTGCAATCTCTTGAACCCCGCTCGACCACCCTCTGATACAGAGGTATCCACTTGGCATGCAGTCTGCTGCTCTTCCTTGGGTGCTTGCTGTTGGGATCAGCCAGCCACTGAGCCGCTATCATGGCTTTGCCCACGTTGATGGAGTCTCCACCCTTCATCCCCTCATTTATCGAATATTGTGCCGAACCTGATGCCAAATTAAACCAATCCCCCCTGCATGCACATAATCCATATCCCTCCATCCCCTGCATATCCATGAGCCTGTCTAAAGCCTTTTAAATCCCACTATCATATCTGCCTCTACCATCACTCCCAACAGCACATTCCAGGCACTCCCCACTTTATGTTGTAAAAACTAAATTTTCCCCTTATATTCAACCTCCCAAAATGCAATTCCGCGTATTTGCCCGGGTAAACACTGCCTGCCATTTCTCCGCTCACATCTGTAACTAAGTTATATATACATTTGAGTCTTTTTTTCACTGTCCCTGAGCACCAATTTGTGCATCATCTGCACATTTACTGGCCAACTAATTTTCATCGCTATCATTAATATATATACTGTTAAAATAGGTGCCAGCACTAATCCCTGTGGAACTCCACTGGTTATGGGCCTCCAGTCAGAACAACATCCTTTCGCCACAGCCCTGTGTCTTCCCTGGGTGAGCCAGTCTGAATCAAACTATCACTGGTCATCTATTCTATATATTGTACGTGTTTATAGTATGATGTTCATAATGCATAGGAGCAGAATGAGGCTATTCAGCCCATAGAGTCTACTCTGCCATTCAATCCTGGCTGATCTATCTTTCCTCTCAACCCCATTCTCCTGCCTTCTCCCCATAACCTTTGTCGGAGCCATGTGTATTTGCTAGCTGTCTTAGCATATTATATTCTTTTGTATCCTATTTTTGGGGGTTGTCGTCAGATGAATACTAGGCTTACATACATGGGCATATGTGCATATATGGACTGGGAGGAGCCAGGGGAGGGGCCAGAATTATAATTGGGAAGACAGCGATGTTATGCGATAGACACGAGAGGAGCTGTGGTGGGATACAATTCTTACCAAGTCAATGACTAGAGATATACTAATCTGTTTGTATAACTACTTCAATAAACGACTAATTAAACTGAAACGTCATGAAGATTTCTGTCGTTGTTTGCGTCAAGAATGTTCACTCCACTCCTTTCGTAAAAGTGGTAAGCTTAAGGACTTTATTGGGAAGGACTAAGTTGCTGCTACAACCTTTGACGCCCGGACTAATCAAGAATCTTGATTAGGTTGAAGGAGCCGAGAGAGGGAAGAAGGTCCAGAAGAGGCTCATGAGAGTTATCCGGGGGGTGATTGGGTTAACCCGTGATGTGTGTTTGAAAGCTGTTTGTCAGAGGGTGGTGAACCTGTGGAATTCTTTGCTGGCTGTGGAGGCTAAGTTATTGGGTATTAGAGAAGAGAGTCTAAAACTAAAGGGCATACGTTGACGCAGAGAGGGAAAAGATTTAAAAGGGATACAAGGGGCAACTGCTTCCCCATACGGAGGGCTGTGTACATATGGAGCTGTTAGATGCGATGGTAGAAGCAGCTACAATTATGACATTTGAAAGCCACTGAGAGCTACATAGAAGGGGGTGTTTGAAGGGATAGACACAGAGTGCTGGAGTAACTCAGCATCTGCAGTTCCTTGATAGACACAAAAAGTTGGAGTAACTCAGCGGGACAGGCAGCATCTTTGGAGAGAAGGAATGGGTGACGTTTCAGGTCGAGTCCCTTCTTCCGACTGGTTAGGGATAATGGAAACGAGAGATATAGATAGCGATGTGGAGAGATACAGAAGAATGAATGAATGATTGAATGAAACAATGAATGCAAAAAAGATATGCAGTTCCTTGTTTCTATCAAGGGTTGAGGGGATATGGGCCTGGTACAGGCAAGCTGTGGCTGGATAGTATGCAAAATAAAATATTTCATTGCATCTCGGTACACGTGACAGCAATAACAGAACTAAACTAAACCAATTGTCTCGATCAGGCTGCCATGAGGAACTTTATCAGGATGCATCTCTGCTTGGCTTGGGAACAACTCCATCCAAGACCACGAATTGTGGACGCAACCCAGACCATCACACAAACCAACCTCCCTTGTATTGACTCTATTTATATCTCATGCTGCCTCGGCAAGGCCAGCAGCATAATCAAGGACATCACACCTTAGCCACTACCTCTTCTGTCCTCAGGCAAAAGGTATTAAATGTGAAAACGCACACCTGCCGATTCAGGGACAGTTTCTTCACAGCTGTTATCTGGAAAGTGAACTATCCTATCACAGCCAGAGAGCAGTTCTGAACTACTCTCTATCTGTTATGGTAACCCCCAGATTTCACTGACACTAATGTCCATGAAGCCGGAATTAAGAACAGAGTTAGGCCATTTGGCCCATCGAGTCGACTCTGCCATTTATTCATGACCGATCTATCTTTCCCTCACAACCCATTCTTCAGCCTTCTCTCTGTAACCTTTGACCCCCTTACTGACCAGGTCAGCAGCAACATTCACTGACACTCTTGTCCATGAATCCGGAATTACGAGCAGAGTTCGGCCATTTGGCCCATCGAGTCGACTCTGCCATTCAATCATGACCGAACTATCTTTCCCTCTCAAACCATTCTCCTGCCTTCTCTCTGTAACCTTTGACCCCCTTACTAATCAAGAACCAGTCAACCTCTGCTTTGAAAATACCCAATGACGGCCTGCACAGCTGTCTATGGTGATGAATTCCACAGATTCACCACCGTCTGGCGAAAGATATTTCACCTCATCTCCATTCTTATGGTCCGTCCTTTCATTCTGAGGCTGTGCCCTCTGGTCCCAGACTCTGCCACTAGTGGAAACATTCTCTCCACATGCACTCTATGTAAGCCATGTCTACTGGTCACTGCAAACCTCCCATGGCCTCTGCATTGTCCTCCACTACCTCCCCCCCCCCCCTCACCCCAACCACACACACTGAACTACAAACAATTAACCCCTTCAAAACCTTTACACATTTCTGGATTTCTTTATGAGGAAAGCCCTTTCAGTCCTTCCAGTCTGTGCAATCGTATTGGCCCACAAAGTTTACCTGTGGCCCAGGATGGGCTACCAGAGTGACCGATCACCCCGTGGGGCAGGGGATGTGGGAGGAGTGCCAGGGGAACCCACGGACACAGGAAGAGCATATAAACTGCACACGGATTAGAGCTGGCAGACAGCAGCACTAACTGCTGCTCCACTGTACCCTCTACTTGGTTTTCTTTCTTCCAGCCTGTTTCATCTGCTTTGCAGACTCATTTACTGAAGGCACCCGACGGTCCTGAATCATTGTGGGTTTCCCTTCACCCTGCCAATCCAGCTCTGAGCCTGACCATTCAGTTTGGCTGCCCTGCCCCAGGAATCCAAGTCCTTCCTCTTGCATCAGTTGTGGGTCACACATTCACCTGCACCCCCTCCTGTCTCCATCCATGGCACCAGGAGAGGTCCAGACATACATAACCAATACAAGACAAGTTTTGAAATGATTTTTTATTGCTTAAAAGCCACAAAGCAAAGCATAGCTCGCATTTGCTGAACCCCTGGAGTTTCAATCTGTCTATCACACCACTTCTTTGCCTGTTTGTGTGGTGTCCTTCCTTTGCTTGTACATATGTTTCCTCTAGGTCTCTCCCCATAATAATTTTGAGAACATTGAAAGGTGCATGTCCATGTAGTGACGATGTGTGATGTGAGCACAGGTCACAGCTGAGTCTCCAATAAAGAATATTACCTTCAGGTGATAACTGCAGTGAGAATTTAGCAGCTCGACAGGACTAACACATGAACACCTCCAACTTTCTCTCTTTCCCTCTTTCAACCTGCCTCTTTTTCCTGTTTATCCATCCACCAGAGTGTCTCTGGCAGTCTCTGTTCTTCCATCCCTTTCCATCCCCTGTCCCGCTGAGCATTTGCAGAATCGTAGCGTGCTGTGCAGTTGATTGGCTGTGAGCTCTGTACGGTTACTTGAGATACAATAGTGCTTCAGTAATAATCTGCGGGCAAAAGAAAGTGGTGAAAACCTTTCTGGGAAAGGAGCTGGAGTGAGGGTGACCAACAGTCGGTGAAGGGTCACCCCTCACTCACTCACTGTGCAAACCCCTCATTAACTCAGACTATCACCCCAACCCACTGGCAGGCCCTTGTCCTTGTCAACCCAAACCCTACTACCTCTCCCCCCCCCCCCTCCCCCCCATTCACTGACGACCACCGCCCCATCCACCCATTCATCCTCTGGGGCTCTGTCACTCCAGGTCTGTCCCTGCCCAAGAATAGATGGGAAAACCATGCTGCTAGGGGAAGTGAGCAGGTTAGGCAGCATCTGTGGAGGGAAGGCACAGTGGACAGGACTAAATAATCTATAAATAATTTACCAGAATTTTTCATGGCTTGATGGCCTGAGTTAGAGAGAGTGATGTGTTTTGGGTGTTTAAAATCATGAGGAGAGTGAATAGAGTCTTTTATCCAGGATAGACAATCAAAAGTCAGAGGTCCTAGATTTAAGGAGAAAGGGGCAAGATGTAATAGGAACCTGAAGACCACTTTTTTCAATCAGAGGATGTTGGGTCATGGAATTAGGTGCCAGTGGAGATCATTCTTGCAGGAACTATAACAGCATTTAAAAGACTCTTGAACAGGCACATGGATATGAAAGACATTGAGGGATATGGGCCAAACACAGGCAAATGGAACTTGCTTATCTGAGGCATTTTGGTCGGTGTGGACAGGTTAGGCCGAAGCAGCTGTATCCATGCTGTAAGAGATAGATTGTAGGAAATGTTTCCCAATGGTACATGTGTCTAGGGACAGAGGGTGTTGGTCTAAGGAGGATCCGAGGAAGACCTTTATCCATTCAGAGGGTGATTGGAATCTGGAATGATCTCCTTGAATGGATGGTGGAGGCAGAAATTTTCAGTGTTGAAGAAACATTTGCATGAGCTCCTGAATTACCAAGACTGAGTAGGGTGCGGACCAAGTGGTTGGAGTTGGATACCTAATGGTCAGCATGGACACAATGGACTGAGGGTTCTGTGTTGCATGATGTGGCCATAACCCTTGCATTTCTCTTTGCCACTCTTTCTTCTCTTCTCTATTTCCCTCTCCTTCCTCCCGGTCTACCTATCTGCCTCCCTCACACTCTCCCCCCAAACTATCTCTCCCCTGTACCCCTCTCACCTCACTCTGCCTTCCAGTTCTCTGTTTCACTTCTCTCACTCACTTCCTGTTCCACCCATTGTCCTGTCACCAACATCACTTCTCCCCACTAGCGCTTAGTTGCAGACACCTTCTCTGGATCGAGTGTTCGCTTTTATACTCAGGACTTGATACTCACTTTGTTTCCATTTACGTTTCCCCAGATTATTTGCTGTGAACAGAGAGCGGAAAGATAAGGTTACCAGGTACGGACGGATCTAAGTTAGGACATCAGGAGCAGAAATAAGGAGAGATTATCAACTACTGAACCGTGGAGAGGGAGAGCCAGGCACAGGGTGGGAACAAGTCCCACATCCCCTCCCCCTCTGGAATTCCAGATTGGATTTGAGAATCGGTGAATGACAGGAGTCCACTCAGCCCATCAGGCTTGTTCCAGCTTGATGGTGGAGCTCCTTGCTGAGTCTCACTCCCCATTCCTCCCCACAGTCCAGACTTTCTCCAGTTCCCTTTACCCAATGCTGTGAATCTACTGAGCTCCATTCAGGCAGCACATCCCAGATCACTGGAGTTCCTCGCCTGAAACATCTCTGCTGTTGTCAATCCCCTTCCCCCCCCCCCCCCCCCCCCCCCCCCCCGTATCTTCTGCTCTCCCTCTCTCCTGCCATCCTCCATCTATTCAATCTCTGAGAGGGCTTTCAGGGGTTTGATGAAGTCCTACCCTCAAGGCTGTGTGAAACTGGGCCAGAGGGGGTTAAAGATTGGGTAGCAGCATGGACCGGCAGCTGAGAGTGGGGGATAATTGTATTTCAGACTGTAGGCAATGGAAACATCAAATTCATATCAAATCCAGTAAAAATTTGTGTTTCAATGAGATCACCTCTCATTCTTGGAACTAGAGTTTAGACCAAGTTTGTTCGTTCTCTCTACAGAGGAGCAGCCAGACCCCATCCCAACCCACCATTCAACCTGGTAAAGCAATGCGGCTCACCCTCCATTGAGGGTAATCTTTCCTCAGGCAGGTACAGCAGATCTGTACATATTCCAGATCCTGTCTCACCAGTGCCCCATATAATTGGAGCAATCCTCTTAAAATAAAGCTCAACACACAACAAATAGCTCACTACCCTACATGTGAACTTTCAGTGGTTGGTGTGCAAGAACCCCATACTTGGACCTCTCCCAACACCAACACCGTTCAATTTCCCACCATTTAAAATTCTCCACCTTTCTCCACATTATTTTCCATCCGCCATGTTCTGCCCGATGTCTCTGCATAATCCTGGCTTGGTATCGTCAGCTACCTTGGATATATCATGCAGTGAGCTGGTGCAGGATCCTGACCCCAAACAGGCACCATCCCTCTGCCTCCACTGATGCTGAGTTCCTCCAGCAGTTTGTGTTTTGCTTGGACATATCCAACCTGATCTTCTAATACAATTCAGGGATATCAATTGTGAGCAGCTGGGCCCAGCATTAATCCAGAATCATTCCTGGTCACAGCCACCCAGTCCAAAAAATGACCCATTTTATCCCACTCCATCTTCTCTCAGTTGACCAAGTCCTGGCTCGTATATTATCCTCATGGCCGAGCATGTAAATTTTGTTTAATAACCTCCTATACTCCACTTTATTAAAGGCCTCTGAGTCCAAATACATATCAACTGGGTCCTCTTTTTCATTCCTGCCTGTTGCAACTTCGAAAGACATTAAGGTTTCAGGTTGGGACACTTCTTTGGACTGATTTTGGGGGTGGGTGGGGTGGGAAGGAAGTTGGATGAGAGGAGGGGCAGGACAAAGCCTATGAGTCACGGGTGGACACAGACAAAGGTTTTTTGATCAGCGAATGGTTGAACAAAGTCCAGAGGGTGAGTTGAAAATTGTGAAGCTAGAGGAAGGAATGTAGTTGGAAGGAAATGGGTGAGAGAGAAATGATTATGAGTCCAGGTGTAGCACAGGGAAGAGAGATGGACTGGGGGGAAGGAAGGGGGGAAGAAGGTGGGGGAGTTTGGTAAGTTACCCAAATTGGAGAATTAAATGTCCATATTATTAGGTTGTAAGCGACCCGTGGAATTTGAGGCACTGTTCCTCTAGTTTGTGTCTGGCCTCACTCTGGCAATGGAGGAAGCACAGGACAGAAAAGTCAGTGTTGGAATGGGAAGGGGGTTTAATGTGGTTAGTAACTGGGAAATCCAGTCATCTTTGGTGGGTCGAGCTCAAGTGTCCGGCAAAACAGTCGCTGAATCTATGCTTTGTGTCACCGATAGAATGAAGGCCACATCCGGAACACCTGGAACATCTGGAAGGTTAGATCGCATGTGATCTAAGGAGAGATAGCTGGATGGATAGAAAATTGGCTTCATGAAAGGAAGCAGAGGCTGATGGTGGAAGGTTTCTTTTCACAGACTCGAGGCCTGTGACTGGTGGTGTACCTCAGGGTTTGGTGGTGGGCCCATTGCTGTTTGTCATCTATATCATTGATTTGGATGGGAATGTACATGATTAGCAAGTTTGCAGATAACACGAAAGTGGGTGGTATTTTAGATAGTTAAGATGGAGCTTAACTACAGCGCCTTCGAGAGCGAGTTGGCAAGCTCGCACCTGTGCCGACGTCCCGCCATGGTACATTCCGCCTGTTCATGCCATCGGCCCTCCGGGACTGCACCCATGTGTTCCTGCGCCGTGACACCCACCGGACGCCACTCCAGAGGCCTTATGAGGGCCCGTACCGGGTGCTGGAGCACGGACAGACAACCTTTGTCTTGGACATGGGGGGCCGGACGGAGGCCATGTCAATTGACCACTTGAAGCCGGCCCACTTGGACATCGACCAACCGGTGCGGGTTGCCCAGCCTCGGTCACGAGGTTGCCCCTCTTTGCAGGTCCCACCACCTGTCCCTCCAACTGTGCCTCCGCCGGCCCCTCTGTTGGCCGATTTTCGTACGCAGTCCGGTCGGGTAGTGCGACCACCAGTGCGTTTCGTGCCTCCGGTTCTGGGGGGCGGTGTCCTGTGGCGGCTCCCAAGGGTCGGGCCATACCACTACCGACCCCTCGGCACGGGAATGGACCGGTTCAGGGGGGCGGCCCTTTGCTACGGTTATAAAGGACAAGGTTTTGGGCACGATTTCACTCTGACAGACTTGACCGGTCTAGCAAACGTAATAAAATCAAACCTCCCGAAATACCCGGCTCCTTGCCTTTATTTCGGGCCTTTCTCGATACGTTGCCACAGTTGTCAAAAATTGCAGCAGGATCTTGATCGGTTGGCCAGGAGGGCTGAGGAATGGTTGATGGAATTCAATCAGAGAAATGTGAGGTGTTGCATTTTGGGAAGACTAAAATGGGCAGAATCTACACAGTGAACGGTAAGTCTCTGGGGAGAGTTGTAGAGAAGGAAGATCTAGGAGCGCAGGTACATAGTTTGTTGAAAGTGGCAACACAAGTAGATAAGGTGGTCAAAAAGGTTTTTGGCACACTGGCCTTCATCTGTCAGAGTATTAAGTATAGAAGTTGGGAAGTCCTGTTGCATTTATATCAGACATTGATTAGGCATTAGGCAAGATGGTGTCAAGCTGGAAAGGGTGCAGAGAAGATTTACAAGAATCTTGCCAGGATTCAAGGGCCTGAGATTTATGAGTCGTAATTATATGGAGGTTGAGCAAGCAGGACTCTATTCCTTGGAGCGCAGGAGGATGAGGGGTGATCTTATAGAGGTGTACAAAATCATGAGAGGAATAGATTGGGGAGACATACTGAGCCTCTTGCCCAGTGTAGGGGAATCAAGAACCAGAGGACATAGTTTTAAGGTGAGGGGGGGGAAATTTAATAGGAACCTAGGGGTAACTTTCACACAGGTTGTGGATGTATGGAATGAGCTGCCGGAGGTAGTAGAGGCAGGTAGTATCACAATGTTTAAGAAACATTTGGACAGGTGCATGGATAGGACAGGTTTAGAGAGATATGGGCCAAACATAGGCAGGTGGGGCCAGTGTAGATGGGACATGTTGGTTGGTGTGGGCAAGTTGGGCCGAAGGGCGTGTTTCCGCGCAGTATGACTATCCTCCTGTCGCCTTCAGTTCTCTCTCCAACGCCATTCTTGCGAAGTACATTAATGACTTGGATGAAGGGATTAAAAGTACCATTAGCAAATTTGCAGATGATACAAAGCTGGGTGGCAGTGTGAACTGTGAGGAAGATGCTATGAGGATGCAGGGTGATTTGGACAGGTTGTGTGAGTGGGCAGATGCATGGCAGATGCAGTTTAAGGTGGATAAATGTGAGGTTATCCACTTTGGTGGAAAGAACAGGAAGGCAGATTATTGTCTGAATGGTGTCAAGTTAGGAAATGGGGAAGTACAAAGAGATCTGGGTGTCCTTGGTCATCAGTCACTTAAAGTTAGCATGCAGGTACAGCAGGCAGTGAATAAAGCTAATGGCATGTTGGCCTTTATGACAAGAGGAGTTGAGTATAGGAGCAAAGAGGTCCTTCTGCAGTTGTACAGGGCCCTAGTGAGACCACACCTGGAGTTCTGTGTGGAATTTTGGTCTCTAAATTTGAGGAAGGACATTCTTGCTATTGAGGGCGTGCAGCATGGATTCACTAGGTAAATTCCCAAAACGGTGGGACTGTCGTATGTTGAAAGACTGGAGCGACTAGGCCTGTATACGGTGGAATTTAGGATGAGAGGCGGTCTTATTCAAACATATATTATTAAGGGATTAGGCACATTAGAGGCAGAAAACATGTTCCCAATGTTGGGGGAGTCCAGAACCAGGGGCCACAGTTTAAGAATAAGGGGTAAGCCATTTAGAACGGATATGAGGAAATACTTTTTCATTCAGAGAGTTGTAAATCTGTGGAATTCTCTGCCTCGGAAGGCAGTGGAGGCCAATTCTCTGGATGCTTTCAAGGGAGAGCTAGATAGAGCTCTTAAAGATAGCGGAGTCAGGGGGTATGAGAAGAGGGCAGGAACGGGGTACTGATTGTGAATGATCAACCATGATCACATTGAATGGTGGTGCTGGCTCAAAGGGCCGAATGGCCTACTCCTGCACCTATTGTCTATTGTCAAAATCTGTTGTAATTTTAAGGGGTTGCAGCTCAGGGTGAACTTGTTGTGGTACATTTGGACCAGAGTGATTTTATCCTGAGGAGAGATTAAGCAGAATGGGCCTGTCCTCTCGAGTGGAAAATAATGAGTAATAACCTCTTGATGATTTGCATATCCATTATAGGCTTTGGGAGGGGATTTATTGCAATGTTGGTTCCTCTAGTTGAGAAGTGTAGAAGTAGGGGGTTGTTGGGATTGCAAGTTGGGACAGGCTGTTGAGTACTGAGATAAGAAAAAAATCCCCATCCTCATAGGTGGCGATTCTTTAGATTTCATCACACAGGGGTGTGGGAGCTCAGCCACTGAGGGCATTCACAACAGAGATTACTAGATTTCTGGATATCAAGGGGAACATGGATTATGGGCTGGTTGTGAGCTTTTTCCATCAGGACCTGATACTTACACATCTCTTCACAGATGGTAGATTTGTGAAGCATGCTTTGGCTTTCTGTGAACAAAGGAAAGTGAAGGTTACCAGGAGTGGACTGACCAGCTATGATCCTTCAGACAGAAAAGACGATGACAAACTAATGAAACGCAGAGAGGGAAGTGCTCCGAGCACATTACATCAGCACGTATTACTGGATGACGGATTGGCTGGAAATCTAAATAAAATAGAAAACAATAAATAACCTCAGCAAGTCAGGTAACGTTTATAGGGAAAGAAACAGATTTAACATTTCAGGTTCAAGATCCCACTACAGTATCGGCAAAGGAAAGCACAAAAGGTAATTGAAGTTGCAGAAACGTCCTGAAAAGGTCAGGAAAAAGGAGGCTTGGATCAGGTCCAGGTGGCTGGGACAAAGCGTATCCCTGGAGAATGTAGTGGACTGCAGGGCACATTTATAGTAATGGAATCACACAGCACAGAAACAGGCCCATAGGCACAACCTGCCCATGCTGACCAATATGCCCCATCTATATTAGACAGTAGACAATAGGTGCAGGAGTAGGCCATTCGGCCCTTTGAGCCAGCACCACCATTCAATGTGATCATGGCTGATCATTCTCAATCAGTACCCCGTTCCTGCCTTCTCCCCATACCCCTGACTCTGCTATCCTTAAGAGCTCTATCTAGCTGTCTCTTGAATGCATTCAGAGAATTGGCCTCCACTGCCTTCTGAGGCAGAGAATTCCACAGATTCACAACTCTCTGACTGAAAAAGTTTTTCCTCATTTTTTTTCTTCTTTTTTTTTCTTTCATATTTCAGATACAGCACGGAAACAGGCCTTTTTGGCCCACCAAGTCCGCGCCGCCCAGCGATCCCCGCACACTAACACTATCCTACACACACTAGGGACAATTTTTACATTTACCCAGTCATTTAAACTACATACCTATCCATATCATCTCCGATCTAAATGGCCTACCCCTTATTCTTAAACTGTGGCCCCTGGTTCTGGACTCCACCAACATTGGGAACATGTTTCCTGCCTCTAACGTGTCCAACCCCTTAATAACCTTATACATTTCGATAAGATCTCCTCTCCTCCTTCTAAATTCCAGTGTATACAAGCCTAGTCAATCCAGTCTTTCAACATATGACAGTCCCGCAATTCCAGGAATTAACCTAGTAAACCTACGCTGCACGCCCACAATAGCAAGAATATCCTACCTCAAATTTGGAGACCAAATCTGCGAATTTGCTAATGGTACTTTTAATCTCTTCATCCAAGTCATTGATGTATACTGTAATTAGCTGCGGTCCCAGCTCCGAGCCTTGCGGTACCCCACTAGTCACTGCCTGCCATTCTGAAAGGGACCCATTTATCCCCATTCTTTGCTTTCTGTCTGTCAACCAATTTTCTATCCATGTCAGTACCCTACCTCCAATACCATGTGCTCTAATTTTGTCCACCAATCTCCTATGTGGGACCTTGTCGAAGGCTTTCTGAAAGTCGAGGTACACCACATCCACTGGCTCTCGCCTGTCAATTTTCCTAGTTACATCCTCAGAAAATTCCAGTAGATTAGTCAAGCATGATTTCCCCTTTCGATAAGATCCCCTCTCATCCTTCTGAATTCCAGTGTATACAAGCCTAGCCACTCTAGTCTTCCAACATATGACAGTCCCGCCATTCCATGAATTAACCTAGTATACCTACGCTGCACGCCCTCAATAGCAAAAATATCCTTCCTCAAATTTGGAGACCAAAACTGCACACAGTACTCCAGGTGCGGTCTCACTAGGCCCCTGTACAACTGCAGAAGGACCTCTTTGCTCCTATACTCAACTCCTCTTGTTATGAAGGCCAATATTCCATTGGCTTTCACTGCCTGCTGCACCTGGAGCTTCCTTTCAGTGAATGATGCACTAGGACACCCAGATCTCGTTGTACGTCCCCTTTTCCTAACTTGACACCATTCAGATAATAATCTGCATTCCTATTCTTACCACCAAAGTGGATAACCTCACACTTATACACATTAAACTGCATCTGCCATGCATCCGCCCACTCACACAACCTGTCCAAGTCACCCTGCAACCTTATACCATCTTCCTCACAGTTCACACTACTACCCAGATTTGTATGATCTGCAAATTTGCTAATGGTACTTTTAATCCCTTCATCCAAGTCTTTAATGTATATATTAAATAGCTGCGGTCCCAGCACCGAGCCTTGCGGTACCCCACTAGTCACTGCCTGCCTTTCTGAAAGGGACCCATTTATCCCCACTCTTTGCTTTCTGTCTGCCAACCAATTTTCTATCCATGTCAGTACCCTACCCCCAAACCCATGTGCTCTAATTTTGCCCACTAATCTCCTTTGTGGGACCTTGTTGAATCCTTTCTGAAATTCGAGGTACACCACATCCACCGGCTCTCCGCTGTCAATTTTCCTAGTCACATCCTCAAAAAATTCCAGAAGATTAGTCATGCATGATTTCCCCTTCGTAAATCCATGCTGACTCGGAACAATCCTGTTACTGCTATCCAAATGCTCCGCAATTTCATCTTTTATAATTGACTCCAGCATCTTCCCCACCACTGATGTCAGACTAACTGGTCTATAATTTCCCGTTTTCTCTCTCCCTCCTTTCTTAAAAGTGGGATAACATTAGCTACCCTCCAATCCACAAGAACTGATCCTGAATCTATAGAACATTGGAAAAGGATCACCAATGCGTCCACAATTTCTAGAGCCACCTCTTTAAGTACCCTGGGATGCAGACCATCAGGCCCTGGGGATTTATCAGCTTTCAGTCCCATCAGTCTACCCAACACCATTTCCTGCCTAATGTTCCTTCAGTTCCTCCGTTACCCTAGGATCTCTGGCCACTAGAACATCTAGGAGATTGTTTGATTGTTATACTAGTCCCACCTACTTGCACTTGGCCCATATCCCTCCTTCATTATCCATGTACCCATCCATATACCCAACATTCCATTTACCCACCACCCTCTGTGTGAAAAAGTTGCCCCTTGGGTTCCTATTAAATCTTTCCCCTATCACCCTAATCCTATGGCTTCTGATTCTTGATTCCCCTACTCTGGGTAAAAGACTGTGCATCTTATACATCATGATCTTATACTCACTCCTGTGTAAGTTCATTCCTCATCCTCCTGCATTCCAGGGAATAAAGTCCTAGACTGCCCAATCACTCCCTGTAGCTCAGGCCCTCAAGTCCTGGCAACATCCTTGTAAAGGATGTTCGTAAAGGAAAACTAAAGGGCAAAAAATGAAGGCCTGGCAGACCTCTGGCAGATAAGATGCAAGAGACTCCAATGAGTTTTTGTAACATTTTATGCGTGGGTTGGGGGTGGGAGACACGACATGGGGGGGGGAGATATGACACGGGGGGGGGGAGATATGACACGGGGTGGGGGGGGAGATATGACACGGGGGGGGGGGGGGAATACGGAAGAGACAGCGCCGAGGACTCCTGTACATTGGTAACATTAGGTCCCTGTCTCAGAACATAAACACCTTGTAACAAAGAACCATTAATTGAGCATGACTTACCTCTGGGTCTTGGTCTACACAACCTTTCACACGTCTGCAACAAAACAAAGAAGTTTTGTTTCCGCTGCACATCAACATTCAACGCTCATAAGTAAATACAAATTATTGTATCCCTTCCTCCCCCTCACCAACATACCGTCCCCACATTCCTCACCCTCTCTGCTTAATCCCCATTAACCCATGCGCTCCCTCTCAGTATTCCCACCTCTCCACACACTCTCCCTCTCTGGCACACAATCACATTGGAGAGTAGCAACGATTTGTGAACAAAAACTGATCTGTGTTCCTGTTGCATTGTGCAGCTCTCTGTCCATCTACACAGGTTCACAACCCAATGGTATGAACATTGAATTCACCAATATCAAGTAATACCCCCATGCCCTCTCTCGTTTCCGTTCCCCCCTCCTACACCTGGTGCAGCCCATTTATTTCACTATCTCCCATCTGCCCCTTCACACCCCACCATTTTCCTTCCTCAGTGTGCTCATCTCCCATCCCCAGATCCCTCATTTCTCTTTTATTCCCCCCTCTTCCCCCCCCCCACACAATACTGCACACAATACTCCAAATGTGCCCTGACCAAAGTTTATAAAGCTGCAACATGATCACCTGATTGTAAAACCCACATCTGACTGATGAAGGTAAGCAAGCTGTCTGCCTTCTTTACCTCCCTATCCATGTTGTGCTTCCACTTTCAGTGAACTATGGACTTGCTCCTCAAGATTCCTCTGCAGATAATGCTATGGAGGGTTTAATTTATAAGGACCAGATTCAAAGAGCAGAGGGCAAAGCTTTAAAGTGAGAGGGGCAAAGTTTAAAGGAGAGTGGTGGGTGCCTGGAACACACTGCTGAGGGTGGTGGTGGAGGCAGATACAATAGTGGCATTTGAGGCCTTTAAATAAGTACATGGATATGCAGGGAATGGAGGGATGTGGATCATGTGCAGGTGGAGGAGATTAGTTTATCTTGGCATCATGAACAGCACTGACATTGTGGGCCAAAGGGCCTGTTCCTGTGCTGCATTGTACTGATAGGCCTGGAACAATGCAGGGTGTAACACAGGGAACTTTGATCATGTGGATGATCACAGTCTTTTCCCAAGGGCGGGAAAGTGTAAAACTAGATTTTCGATGAGAGGGGAAAGATTTAAAAGGGATCTGAGGGTGGTGGGAGTATGAAATGAGCTGCCAGAAGAGGTAGGAGGAGCGAGTACAATAACAATATTTCAAAGTTATACGGACAGGTACATGGATTGGAAAGGTTTAGAGGAGTATGGGCCAAACGCAACCTAATGGGTCTGGCTCGAGGTGAACACTTTGGTTAGCATGGAAGAGGTGCTGAAGGCCCTGTTTCCATGCTGCATAGCTCTCTGTCTATATGATCTATATTCTGCCTCTCCCTCTACCCATCCATCTCTTTCTCCCTGCCTGTATAGCTCTCCATCTCTTCACATCTGTCCTCCTCCCCTCTTTTCACACATCTATCTGTAACTATCTATCTATCTTCCTGTGTCTTCCTCTGTTTCCCACATCTGTTTGTTTTGTCAGGCATCTGTGCATCTCCCCCTTCTCTCTCTCCCTCGCTGCATCCTTTATCTCCCACTCTCTCTCTGCCACTCATACACTGTTGCTCTCTCCTTCCACTCTCCATCTTTTCCCATCTCTTTGTGCTCTGTCCTCAATCTCCCCTCTCCTTCTCATTGTCTCCCCCTCTGTCACTCTTACTCTCTCCATCACTTCTCCCTCATACTCTCTCTCTGTCCGTCCTCCTCCTCTCCCTCCTTCCATCTCTCTCTCTCTCTCTCTCTCTCTCTCTCTCTCTCTCTCTCTCTCTCTCTCTCTCTCTCTCTCTCTCTCTCCATCTCCCTGCCTCTGTCTATCTTCTTCCATATATTTGTGTCTCTGCCACCCTTCCTCATTTTGTCTCTCTCTCCTCCTGTGGATGGTGGTAGTGGGGCTGTATGTCAGTGAGATACACACATCAGGTCCTCACCTGTAGTAGTTCAGACCTTTCTCAAAGTACCGATGCACTGTTAATGTCTGAGTAGCAGGCTTCCCGTGTGCATACCACTGTTGGGGCCTGTGGAAAGAGATTAGGAACAGCAATGTTTCAATATGAAGAGTTTTCAAGAGTGCAGAGCTGAAAGATGGATTGAAGGAGAAACAGAAACTGTCTTTGAATGATATTGGTGGTGAGACCACACTTGGACTATTGTGCAGAGTTCCAGTCACCCAACTACAGGAATTATTCCAACTAAATATATAGGAATAATTTCAACTATGGGAACCCCGTCATTAAGTTGGAAAGGGTACAGAAGAGATTGATGAGGATGTAACAGGGACAGGAGGGATTGAATGATATGGAGGGACTGGACAGGCTGGGGCTGTTTTCTGGAGCGAAGAAGGCAATAAAGTGACTGCTTTCCCAGGGTTGGGGTGTCTAAAACATGAGGGCATAGGTTTAAGGTGAGAGGGGAAAGATTTAAAGGGGACATAAGGGGCAATCTTTTCCACACAGACGGTGCTACATTTATGGAATAAGCTGACAGAGGTCATGGAGAGATAGATTTAAAAGACATTTGGACAGGCATTTGGATAGAAATGTTTAGAGGAAATTAAAAACAAGTTGGTGGAGACCAGACAGTATCTGCAGGGAGAAAATGCACAGATGACCATTTTTTCCAGTCTGAAGATCAGGAACCAAAACATTATTTGTCCAGTTGGAAGGGGAGGGGAGGGGAGGGGGTGGGGAGAGTGGGTGATGAAGGAGAGTGTCCATGGTGGGGGTGGGGGTGGGGAGAGTGGGTGATGAAGGAGAATGTCCATGGGAGGGGAGCGATGATGGGGGAGAATGTCCATAGGAGGGGTGGGGGCAGGGAGGGTGGGTGATGAGGGAGAGTGTCCGTGGGTGGGGAGGGGGTGGAGAGAGTGAGTGGTGGGGGAGAGTGTTCAGAGGAGGGGTGGGGGCAGGGAGAGTGGGTGATGAGGGAGAGTGTCCATGGGAGGGGAGGGGTGATGGGGGAGAATGTCCACAGGAGGGGTGGGGTTGGGGAGAGTGGGTAATGAGGCACAGTGTCCATGGGTGGGGAGAGTGGGTGATGGGGGAGAGTGTCCGTGGTAGGGGTGTAGAGTGGGTGATGAAAGTGTCCGTGGGAGGGGTGTAGAGAGTGGGTGGTGCGAGTGTCCGTTGAAGGGTGGGAAGGGGGTGGGGAGAGTGGGTGATGGGGGAGAGTGTCCATAGGAGGGGTGGGGATGGGGAGAGTGGGTGATGAGAGTGTCCATGGGAGGGATGGGGATGGGGAGAGTGGGTGATGGGGGAGAGTGGGTGATGGGGCAGAGTGGGTGATGGGGGAGAGTGGGTGATGGGGGAGAGTGGGTGATGGGGGAGAGTGGGTGATGGGGCAGAGTGGGTGGGGAGAGTGGGTGATGGGGCAGAATGGTGGAGAGAGTGTCCGTGGGAGGGGATCCAGTGGGTTGGAGATTTGACTGATATGAAGGTACAGCACAGCAGTCAGTTATTTGGCTTATTGAGTCTGCACTGACCACCAAGCACCCATTTTATGATCAATTGCCCCATAGATTCTCCCCCTTCATTTATAGCAGCCAATTAACGTAGCCCTCACACATCTTTTGAATATGGGAAGAATCCAGAGCACCCTTGGGAAGCCCACAGAATAACAGGGAGAATGTACAAACACAGGCAGCAGCAGATATCAGGATTGAACCAGGGGTTACTGGAGCCGTGTGGTGGTAGCTTTACTAGTTGTACCACTGTGCCACCTAAACCATTGAACAGACAAACTTTGGTGTTCAAACCCAAGGATTGCAGGTGTGCAGTACACAAGGTTGCCAGCACAGGTGTGCACAATATTTCCCTTCATTTGTCAGGCACTAAATAAGAACAGTGTTACAACTTTATCTATTGGTCAGGCCACACCTGGAGTACTGTATAATTCTGATCTAGGATTAGGCACCTGAATTATGAGGAACGACTGGATAGACAGCGTTAGTTTTCCTGGGAATTGAGGAGGCTGAAGGTGACCCGGTGGACATGCACAAAGTTATGAGAGTAAGAGACAGAGCAGATAGTAGGAAACTAGATGGCTCACTTTTAGGAGAAGTGGGAAAAGATTTAGAGATCTGAAAATAACTTTTTCAAGAGAGGGTAGTTGGAATCTGAAACACACTGCTCGAGGCAGTGGAAGCAGTGACTCTCACAACATTTAGAAGTTAGAAGAGGATTGATGAGGGCAGTGTGGCCTGCTAAATTCAGCAAGGCCTTTGACAAGGTATCGCATTGTAAGCTCGGCTGGAAGGTTAGATCACATGGGATCCACGGCAAACTAGCCAATTGGTGAGAAAATTGGTTTGATGGCAAGAGCCAGAGGGTATAGTAAAGAGTTGTTATTCAGATTGGAGATCAGAAACCAGTGGTGTGCCACAGGGATCGATGCTGGGTCACTATTGTGGAATGACCGAATGGCCTAATTCTGCTCCAATCACTTATGACCTTGTCATGGCCCAGCTAATGTCCACATAGACAACGATCTTTAACCTCAATCAATCCTCTTGGTCACCTCTTTAAAAAACTGTCTGCTTTGTGAGATATGATTTCCTATGATTATCCCTGATCAGTCTTTATCTATCAACTGCTGATAAATGATGTCCCTCAGAATCACCTGCAGTTACGTACCCACTACTGATGCGGTCTCACCAGTGGTGCCTTGGCTTGTCCTTGGTGCCCTTAAATAACTGTACATTAGCCACCCTCCAGTCTACTGGAACTTCACCTGTGCCTAAAGATGATGGTAATATCTGTGCAAGGGCTCCACAATTTCTACCCGAGCTTTTCACAAGGTGCAAGTATACATTTGGTCAACCCCTGGGGATTTATCCACCTGAGGTACAAACCATTACCAAAGAGCGTTATGGCTAGACAGATCGGGCCAAACGACGGTCAACTCTTCCATTAAATCCTGAAAATAAACAAATTAAGTTTGTGTCAGGACAAGAGTGAAATAAAAACTGAAAATACAAGAAAGAGAACATCACATCACAATAGCAGCTGGATTGCAAACAAGTTGGTCCATACCGGCCAGCAGTGGCCCAGCTACCCTAGTCCCATTTGCTTGGTCCATAATACTCCAAACCTGTCCTATCCATGTACTTGTCCAACTGTTTCTTAAACAATGGGATAGTCCCATCCTCAACTACCTCCTCTGGTAGCTTGTTCCATACACTCATCACCCTCTGTGTGAAAAGGTTACCACTCGGATTACGATTAAATCTTTGTCCCTTCACCTTGAACCTATGCCCTCTGGTCCTTGATTCTCCTACTCTGGGTAAAAGACTCTGTGCATCTACCCGATCTATTCCTCTCATGATTTTGTTTACCTCTATAAGATCTCCCCTCATCCTCCTACGCTCCATGGAATAGAGACCCAGCCTAGTCAACCTCTTCCTATAGCTCACACCCTCTAGTCCTGGCAACATCCTTGTAAATCTTTTCTAAACCCTTTCAAGCTTGACAATATCTTTGCTATAACATGGTGACCAGAACTGAACACAATATTCTAAATGTGGTCTCACCAACGTCTTATAAAACTGTAACATGACCTCCCAACTTCTATACTCAATACTCTGACTGATGAAGGCCAAAGTGCCGAAAGCCTTTTTGATTACCTTATCTACCTGCGACGTGACCTTCAAGGAACCATGCACCTGTACTCCTCGATCCCTCTGCTCTGTAACACTACACAGAGGCCTACCATTTTACTGTGTAGGTTCTACCCTTGTTTGACGTCCCAAAATACAACACCTCACACTTCTCTGCATTAAATTCCATCACAACTCCTCCGCCCACCTTGCCAATCGATCCAGATCCTGCTGCAATTGTTCACAACCATCTTCACTATCTGCAAAACCACTAACTTTGGTATCATCAGCAAATTTGATAATCTTGCCCTGTATGTTCTCATCCAAATCATTGATGTAGATGGGAAACAGTAATGGGCCCAGCACCAAACCCTGAGGCACACCACGCGTCACAGGCCTCCATTCTGAGAAGCCACCTTCCACCATCACCCTCTGCCTCCTTCCATGGAGCTAATTTGCTATCCTTTCAGCTGTCTCTCCTTGGATCCCATGAGATCTAATCTTCCAGAGCAGCCTACCATGTGGAACCTTGTCGAACACCGTACTGAAGTCCATTAACACAACTTCTACAGCTCTGCCCTCATCAACCTTTTTGCTCACGTCTTCAAAAAAATCAATCAGAATTCTGAGACATGACCTCCCACGTACAAAACCATGCTGACTATCCCTAATTAGCCCTTGCCCATCCAAATGCCTGTATATTCTATCCCTCAGAATACTCTCCAGCAACTTACCAACTACAGATGTTAAGCTCACCGGCCTATAGTTCCCAGCATTTTCCCTGCAGCCTTTCTTGAAAAGAGGCACAACATTTGCCACCCTCCAATCTGGCACCTCTCCTGTATTTAAGGATGACTCATAAATTTCAACCAGGGCTCCCGTAATTTCCTCTCTAGTTTCCCGGAATGTCGTCGGATATATCTGATCAGGCCCCGGAGATTTGTCTACCTTCATACACGACAGTACCTTCAGTACTTCCTTGACGGTAACAATGACTCTCATGACACTTCCAGTGACTGCTCCAATTTCCTCTGCCCTACTGTCTTTCTCCTCAGTAAATACAAAGGAGAAATACTCATTTGAGGACCTTGCTCATCTCCTGTGGCTCCACACAGAGGTGACAGTTTTTATTCCTGAGATGTCCCACTCTCTCTCTAGTTACCCTTTCTCCCTTAATTATTTATAAAATCTTTTGGAATTGTTCTTGAGGCTACTCGCCAGAGCTATCTCCTGGCCTCTTTTTAGCCTTTCTGTTCTCCTTTTTTTAGTTGCTCCTTAGTTCCCAAAACTCCTCCAGGGGTGCACTTGATCCCAGCTGCCTATACCTGTCCCATGTATCCTTCTTGTTTTTGACTAACATCTCAATTTCCCTCATCAGCCAAGCTGCCTTCTTTGCCTGCTATGCCTTTCACTCTAACGGGGACGTACACATCCTGAGCTCTCTTTAGTACACTTTTAAAAACATCCCACTTGGCCGATGTTCCTTTCCCCATCAAATAACCTGCTCCAGTCAACTTGAAGGGTCTCTCATACCCTCAAAGTTGGCCTTGCCACAGTTGAGCATTTTAACACATGGACCCTCTCCATCCCGATCCATAGCTTTCTTAAACCTCATCTGAACCCTTCATGCTATGATTTTCCCAGTCTATATTAGGAAAGTTAAAATCCCCTACTACAACAACCTTATTTGACCTGCAGCTGTCTGCAATCTCCTGGCACATTTGCTCTTCTAATTCCCGTTGATTATTTGGACGTTTGTAGTACACCCCTTTCCTGATCATCCCTTTCTTGTTCCTCAGCTCCACCTATATAGTTTCAATAGACGAACCGTCCGTAATGTTACCTCTGAACTTAACCTCTGAACCTAGCCGTGCCATCCTCCTTAATCAACAATGCAACTCCCCCTTTGCTTTTTTCGTCACCCATGTCTCTCCTGAAGTTTCTGTACCCCGGATCATTGAGCTGCCAGTCCTGCCCCTCCCTTTTCCAGGTTTCAGTCATGGCTACAACGTCCCAGTCGTTCGAACCTAACCACGTCCTAAGCTCATATGCCTTACCCATCAAGCCCTTGCATTAAAATACATGCAGTTTAAACCATCCCTCCTTCCACACTCTCCGGCTTTTTCCCTCTTCTGTCCATCAACCTTTCCTACACCACCCTCCATTCTAACCTCTCCTGTGCCTCTGTCCTGCACGAGATCCCACCCCACTGCCAATCTAGTTTAAAGCCTCCCATGTAGCATTAGCAAACCTTCCCGCTAGGATGCTGGTCCCCCTCCAGTTTAGGTGCAACCCGTCCCTTTTATACAGGTCACCCCTGCTCTGGAAGAGATCCGAAAGATCCTGAAATCCGAATCCCTGCCCCCTGCACAAACTCTTCACGGAGTTGGACAAAAGAAAATTCACCAGGATGTTGCCTGAAAAGGAGGTTGATAAAGGATAATAAGATCATGAGGGGCATAGACAGCATAGATAGTTGGAGTCCTTTCCCCAGGGTAGGAATGTCCAGATACATGGGTAGGAAAGGAATAGAGAGATGAGATCCCAATGTGGTCAAATGGGGTCATGCAGATGAGGATCATGATCAGCATAGACAAGGTTACCTGAAGGAAACGTTTCTGTGCTGCACTACTCTACAACTCTATAAGCATCGAATTGAGCTCTTTGGCATACTGGGTTCATGCAATTTACCCAACTACACTAATCCCATTTGCCCACATTAAGACAGTATCCCTCTCTGCCAAGTCCTATTTAAGCATTTGACTCAAAGCTTTTTAAACATAGGATTCAGATTAACATTCTGCGCGGAAACGGCCCCTTTGGCCCAAGTCCTCGCCAACCAGCGACCCTCGCACATTAACACTATCCTACACACACGAGAGATGGGGTTTTTAACATTTACCAAGCTTACAACCCAAGAGTATGAACATTGAATTCTCCAATTTTAGGTGACCTCTAACAACCCCCCCCCCCCCCGCCTTACCTGGCTCACGCCTATTTCTCCCTTCCCCCTCCTCTTACATCTCTTCCTATGGCTTCACAATTTGTAATCCCCCTCCTCTCTCCAGCTTTCTTTCCCCCCACCTCTTACAATCAGTCTGAAGAAGTATCCTGACTTGAAACGTCTCCAATCCACATTCCTCAGAGATGTTGCCAGACCCACTGAGTTACTCCAGCACTTTGTTTCTTTGTTTAACACAGACCAGACTTAGACCCAACCAGTGACCCAACCAACACAATCACTGACTTGTCAGACCCTGGTCATCCTTCTCCCTGTTCCCTTCCAGCAGAAGGTACAGAAGCTTGAAAGCGTGCAACACTAGACTCCAGAACAGCGTCTTCCCCTCTGTTATCAAGCTTCTGAACGGTCCTTCCATTAACTAGGGCACTAAACCAATTCACCTCTACTGCATTGCAGACATTGGACTTTGTTTCTGGAACTAATGCACTACAAAGCTGAGAAACATATTCTCAGTTACTCCAGCACTCTGTATCTTCCCCTTTGTTCTATCTATTGCATTCGAGTTTGGCTTGATTGTATTTATGTATAGTATTTTCTGATCTGATTGGAAAACATGCAAAAGAAAGCTTTTCACTGTATCTCGGCACATGTGACAACAATAAACTTAAGCCGAACCTAAACCTAATATTGTGTAGGAAAGAACTGCAGATGCTGGTTTAAATCGAATGTAGACACAAAATGCTGGAGTAACTCAGTGGGACAGGCAACATCTCTGGAGAAAAGGAATGGATAACATTTCGGATAAGACTTCTTCAGACTGAAGGGTCTCGACCTGAAATGTCACCCAGTCCTTCTCTCCAGAGATGCCTCCTGTCCCGCTACACCTAATATTCACAGGTGAAATACTACAAGATTGGAAGGCTTGAGTTATTAGGTGACATTGGATCAGCTGTGGACACAAGAAACTGCAGGCGCCGGAATCTTTAGCAAAAACAATGCTGGAGTAAGATGCTGGATTCAGGCAGCATCTGCAGAGGGAATGGACAGGAAACCTTTTGGGTTGGGAACCTTCTTCAGATTGATCAGACTGAACAGACTGGGACTGATTTCCCTGGAGTGAAGGAGGCCGAGGGGTGATCTTATGGAGGTTTATGAAATCATGGGAAGCATAGAGAAGGCGCATGGTCACAGCCTATACTCCAGCATAGGGGAGTCTAAAACTAGAGGGCGCAGCTTTAATGTGAGAGGGGAGAGACTTATTCCCACATAGGGTGCTGGGTATAAGGAAGAAGCTGCCACAGAAATTGGTAGGGATGGGTAGAATTATAACGTTTAAAAGACATTTGTACAGGTTTATGCATAGGAAGGGTTTAGAGGGATATGAGCCAAACAGGCAAAGCTCACTAGCTTTGGTAGACATCTTGATTGGCATGGATAAGCTGACAGGTCTCTTTGCATGCTGCATGATTCTAATATCAGATATCTGTGGGGGAGTAACATGCTTGGATCTATGGCAGGAGTTCAGATAGTTTATGTGTGGAAATAACAGATACCAGAGTTACAGAGTGGGAAGTCATTCATTGTCTGTAGGAAGTCATTTACATGTTGAATAACAGATACTAGGAGTGGGTTACAAACTGAAGGTTTTCAATGGGTTTGTGTGTTTCTGTACACAATCTCAAATACTGCAGCTGAGGCCAATGTAAAATGCCCAGAGAACAGACCTGAGGACACTTCCTGCTGCTGTGTGATTTGAAAATCCCACCCACCCTCTAGAGAAATTGACCAAAGGCCTGTGTGCCAGCGTGTCACCCCAGACCCAAAACCCACGATGGTCTTGAACCGTAAGTACTACTGACCTTTATTTTGTTGTAGTTATACGGATCCATATTCACATTGCCACCCTTGGGGGGCCTGGAAGATAAATGGATGGGATGAGTTACTACCTCCAAGCTGAAGAGTTCCTGCACTTTGCTGACAACTTCTTCACAGGGACAACACTTCCTGTTCTGTCTCAGTGCCAGAGACCAGGGGCTCCGTGGTAACTCCAGCGTTGCAGAATCGGTGCTCCCACACTGCAGCTTGGAGCAATGACAGCAAATATACCCCGTCCCGGGTTTGCCGGGTGTGAAGTGTAATAGTGAGGAGGTGTGGGAATTGTGGGAAGAACTGAACTGCTCTCTGTCTTGTTATGAGCACTTCGTACCGTGGAAATAGAACTTTATTTTAGTGAAGTGTCTCATAGGTTGAACATGTCTGACCTTGTACTTTTGATCTTTAATGTTAAGGCTGATAAGGGAAAGAGGAGAATTCTGGATCACAATAGTTAACCATGTTAACAAATATACGTGACCCACTCCACATTTCTTGCTATTAAATATGATATTAAAAGGTCGCATGCTCTGAGTCAGCAGAGCAGTCTCTGGCTTGACACGTTATTGTGAACAAAGAAGTTCATTGTCACTCACGTCTTGAATATATTATTCCAACAGAGGTCTGGCTTTGTCTCTGCAGACCTTTAGTGACATCACAACAGATTCTTGGTCTCTTTATTTAAAGAGAGGTATAGCTGCCATGGAAGCAATAGACAATAGACAATAGGTGCAGGAGTAGGCCATTCAGCCCTTCGAGCCAGCACCGCCATTCAATGCGATCATGGCTGATCACTCTCAATCAGTGCCCCGTTCCTGCCTTCTCCCCATACCCCCTCACTCCGCTATCCTTAAGAGCTCTATCCAGCTCTCTCTTGAAAGCATCCAACGAACTGGCCTCCACTGCCTTCTGAGGCTCCCATCTCTCACTAGAACCCATCTGAGTAACGAGACTTACCTCCAGTCATGGATGGTCCACCAATTAAATTTACATCCATTGCTGGTCCAGCCATTCACCTGGAGAAAGAACAAGAAAACCCATCACTGAAACAGAATGGATGAAAAAAGTTTAAAAAAAGATAGATCATTGGGGTCATTGTCAGGCAGAGAGTGGGCAGGCAATGGGAGGGTTTGGCAAAAGGACAGACGGGTGAGTGAACAAAGGGAGGGGTGGAAGAGACAGGTGGATGGGTCAAAGTGACTGTGGGATTGGTTGCTTCTGTCCAGGTGGATGTTTCTCTGCTTCTCAGGATATGAGTGAGAGGGTGCAGAGGAAAGTGGGACCCAGAACAAGTGGTACACATTGGTACCAATGTGGAGAAGGCAGCAATGGAAGTCTGTCAATGTTGCCAGAGGTGGACAGGTGGCAATCTCTGGGCTGCTGGCACGGCCAGGCTTCAGGGAGAACAGAATATGAAGAGAAGGTGGTGATAGACTGGTAACATCCATGGTGCATACAGGTACATTCAGATTCAGAGGCAGATGAAACCTGCATGAGATGGACGGGTCACAAGTTAATAGGATTGGGACAATGCCCAAGTCACGACAGTTGAATCAAGATCAGCAGGGTATGGGCATACCAGGCAATAACAGCAAAAATAAATAAGGTGAACAGAGGGTGTGAGTGTTGGATGATGACAGAGAAGGAATTGTTGGATAGGAGCAAATTGAGAGACACAATCTGGTGTCCACAATATACACAGAATGTGATGAGTAAGATTGGTGAGCTGCAGGTACAAAGAGCCATGTGTGATTATGATGTGCTGCTGATCACATGGCTCATTCTCGGCAGAACAGACCTCTTAATATTCAAAGATATGGTGGTCAGAAAAGGCAAGGATGGAAAACAGGAGATGGGGGCAGAGGAAAATGGTATTATAGACTATCGATTAAACATTCCCTTCTCCAAACAAGACAGCATCAAAGCTTCACCGTCGCCTCTCGCCGATGGACGGATGCCAACTACTATAGACTGAAGAGAGGGGATGTCCTTGGGCTGGAATTCACTTTGCAGAACTTCCTCATCTTCCCAAAGTCGTTCATGCCACGTGCACAACTACTTCTGGCTGTTCACCCTTCCTCTTGAGGATGTTCTGAAGTCGGTCAGTGACTTCTTTAACCCTGGCACCAGGGAGGTAACAGACCATCCTGAAGTCCCGCCTGCCGCTACAGAATCTCCTGCCCACACTTCGGACAATGGAGTCACCCACTACTATGGCTCTGCCTGACGTCGGTCTCCCCAGTCGAGTCTCCTTGCCAGGATTGGAGTCACCGACCTGTTCACCGCTTGGACTGGAAGCGTCTTCTGCTCCGACAACTCCTAAGGGGGCATACCTGTTTTCATTCGGCACAGCCACCGGGGTCGCCTGCTCTCCACGTTTACTCCCTTTTTTCCCAGTCACCCTCCTGCTCTCCTCCTGAATCACTGGCTTAACAACCTCACTTGTCCAGGAAACTCTCATTTTCCCGGATGGCCCTAAGGTCATCCAGCTGCTTCTCCAGTTCCCCAACACGTTCACTCAGGAGCTGCACCTGGACACAATTCCTGCAGGTGTAGTCTCCAGAAGCTCCATAGGCATCCTTGACCGCCCATAACCTGCAGGAAATACACTGCACCAACCTGCCTGCCATTTCTTCAGTGGACAAAATATCACAAGTTTCAAAGATCTGGGATACCAAAAAAAATTAGAGATTGCCAAATTTTATTTGGAGAAAAAAATAAATGGACAGAATACTTTTCAACTCGTGTTTCCTTACGCAAGCATAGATAATGTGCTTTGTGTTAGTAAATCGCGATATGGACCGCTCTCCCCAGTCCTCATGTATCACAAGTGTTGCTGTTGTGGCAGCTGGCACAGTCACTGAAGAATGGGAGATGTTTTATGTACAGACGAGGAGTATTCCCACACCAGGGAAAAGTAAAGGAACTCTGGTGCTCCCTGGATCACCCAGGAGGGAGTGAAGGAAGGAGTGAGCATGAGGAAGGTGAGACTTCAATGGAAACCCACCTGAATGTGGTGAGTTGGGAGAGGCAGTGAGTACAAAAGGAGAGAGGCTTTTCAAGGGAAAGTGGAACAAAGAGCCTTCCAAAGGCCTGTAAATGGGATGAGCGGAGTGTGGAGATCAGGGTATAACGGAGTGATCTGCATCAAGGTAGAGGCACAGCTGGAACATGGCTGAGGGCATTGTATCACCCGTTATCAGGAAACGGGAGCTGCCAGAAGCAGAGGGATGCAGATCTGGGAGAGGGGATGGGGGTAACTGATGAGGAGGAGGAGGAGGTAACACTAACAAGTCACTTGCACTGGAAGGGATAATCCCAGGTTGTTAAAGGAGGCAAGGGTCATGGAGCAGGTGGCTGTAACCTATGTTGCCACCACCTTCTGTGTGAAGAAATTGACCCTCAGGTTCCAATCAAATCTTGCCCCACTCACCTTTAACCTAAGTCTTCTTGTTCTTGATTCCCCCACGTTCGGTAAAATACCCTATCTATTCCCCTCAAGACCTTATACTCCTTTATAAGATCATTGCTCATCTTCCTGCACTCCAAAGAATAACGTTCTCACCTACACAACCTCTCTCTGTAGCACAGGCTCACAAGTCCTGGCAACATCCTCTTCTAGCTTCTCTGTGCTCTTTACAGCTTAATGATATCCTTCCTATTGCAGAGTGACCAAAACTGAACACAATACTCCAAATGCAGCCTCAAAGTCTTGTGCAACTGTAACACAATATTGCAACTTCTTTACTCAACACCCTGATTAATGAAGGTACCAAAAGCCGTTACTACCCATTCCTCAAACCTCCCTGAGAGGATGTTAGTCCTTTTCCAGTTTTGATGCACCCTGTCCCTCTTGTACAGGTCACACCTGCCCAGAAGTTATCCCAGTGATCTCATCAGCTAAAGGCCTGCCTTCTGCACCAGTTCTTCAGCCATGCGTTCATCTATTCTAGTGTTACCATCATTGGCATATGGCACTGAGAGGAATTTTGAGATTACACTCTGGAAGTTCTGCTTTGTAAACTTCTACCAAACTCTCTAAGTTCACCCTGTCGGATCTCACCTCTCGTTCTGCCTAGGTTGTCAGTACCATTGTGTACAGCAATCTCAGCTGTTTTCTCTCCCCTTTCAGAATGTCCCGGATCCAATCCAAGACATCCCTGTCCTTGACACGAGAGAGGCAACAAACCATCCTGGGATCTCGCTCTGAGCCAAGGGGAAGTCCATCTCTTCCCCACACCACAGCTCACTGAGATGTTTCCTTGCCCTGCTGTGCATCACAGCCAACTGTGGTGCCACACCTTGGCTACTGCTGCAACTTTCCTCTGAGAGACCTACTCTGTCTGCAAGGGGAATGACCACAGGGCACTCACTCCTGCACGACCTGCCTGCACTTACTGCTCCTCCTGGTCATCCACCTCCTTCCTTTCTCTACCTGCAGTGTGACTAATTGCTAAATTCAGTCAACAAAGTTCTCCGTAAATCAAATTCTCCACGGCACTACACAGTGGGAAGCTGCAGCTGGACACAGCCTCCTGCAGGTGTAGTCAGACACACCAGAAATGTTCCCAAACTCCCACAGGAAGAGCAGACCACTGGCCTAACCTCCATAACCTTTCCTCTTGTTCTACCCTTATTAGACCTTTGATGTATACGGTCTCACTTCCACCTGGCATTGCTCTGCCCATCTTATTAGATCAATATCACCATGTAACCAATCACTCTTCAGACATAAATCCAGATACACACATTCTGTCCCAAATAAACCTCCTCACCATGGGTGGCACATTGGCGCAGTAGTACAGCTGCTGCCTCCCAATGCCAGAGACCCGGGTTTGATCCTGACTACGGGTGCTGTCTATATGGAGTTTGCACGTTCTTGCTGTGACTGCGTGTGTTTCCTCTGGATGCTCTGGTTTCCTCCCACATCCCAAAGACGTGTGGGTTTGTAGGTTAATTGTCCCTAGTGTGTAGGATAGAACTAGTGTACTGGTGATTGCTGTTCAGCACGGACTCAATGGGCCTGTTCCACTCGATATCTCTGAAACTAAAAACATGTACGCGTTACTGAAGGAATCACTGATCAGAGGAGCAGGACATGTCACAAGAGGGTCTGATGTCAGAATGCAGCTGTTTTATGGATCGCTGACTGAGGGCAAACGATTAGGTGGTGACAGAACAAGTTTCAGAGATGCTCGTACAGTATTCTTGAAGCCTTTCAACATCGACACACTCCATTGGTAACAATGAACAGTGGATTGTCTTATTTGGCATACCTGCATAAAGTGTGTGCTCGGTCGTAAAGAGTTATCATGGAAACAGCCCCATTGATCAAACTCGTCCATGCCGACCAAGGTGCCTCACCTAAGCTAGTCCCATTTCCTTAGGTATGGCCCATATCCCACTAAACCTTTCCTGTCCATCTGCCTGCCCAAATGTCTTTTAAATGCTATTATTGTACGTGCCTCAACGATCTCCTCTGGCAGTTCATTTTCCATAACTACCACCCTTTGTGTGAAGAAATTCTTATTAATTCTTTCCCCTCTCACCTTAGGCCTATGCTCTCAGGTTCTTAATTCCACTATCCTGGGTAAAAAACTGTACATTCACCATATCCATTCCCTATGACTGATGAAAGCCAATACACTAAAACTCCTCTTTAATACCCAAACCACCCGTGATGCCACTTTCAGGGAACTACACTTTACACTAGCACTTTCACTGCTTAGTTTTTAGTTTAGTTTAGAGATACAACGTGGAAACAGGCCCCTCGGCCCACTGAGTGCACAGATGAGCAATCCCCACACATTAACACTAATCTATACACACTAGGGACAAATTACAATTATACCCCGCCAATTATCCAACAAACCTGTATGTCTTTGGGGTGTGGAAGGAAACCGGAGATCCTAGAGAAAACCCACACAGGTCACGGGGAGAAATTACAAACTCTGTACTGACAAGTACGTAGTCAGGATCAAACGTGGGTCTCTGGTGCTGTAAGGCAGCAACTCTACTCCCGCACCACCGCCCGATCCCTCTGCTCTACAACACTCCACAGGCCCCTGCCATTCACTGCGAAGGTTCTACTTTGGTTTGACTTTACAAAATTTAACATCTTGCACTTATCTGCATAAAACTCCATTTGCCTCTCCTCGGCCCACTTGCCCAGCAGATCAAGACCCTGCTGTAATTTTTGATAACCCTCTTTGCAATCTGCGATACCACCTACTTTATTGTCATCTACAAACTTACTAATCAAGCCTTGTACACTCTCATCCAAATCGGTTGTAACCTGAGACAAGCCTCTTCATTGTCCACTATACCACCAATCTTCTCTCAACCTTATTGTTCCAAACGTGCGTTTCAAGGTAGATAAGGAAAGGTACAAGGATTAGAAATTAAGGATCTGAAGTGGGGAAGGATGATATGAATGTCATGAAACAGGACCTGGCAAAAGTTGACTGGGAGCAGGTACATCCATAAACCTACCAGTCATGCCATCCAGATTCTAATTATTAGTACGGCAATATGATCTCTAAAGCAGCTTCTGTGATAATGACACTATTTGCATGCTCTCACAATCAAAGCACTCAGACTGGCACACAAATAATTCCATTTACCTTACAGACATTTTTCACCACTTAAGTGCCAGAACATTAACGGTACGATCTCCCAAGTTAGATTTGCTATAAAACAAAAGTGTTTTCATTAACGGATCTGTGAACTGGCCACACGAGGAAGTGCTGATAGAGCAAATAGTAATTGGCGGTACAGCCCCCATTCACCTACGGCATATAAACCACCACAACACGCACTCACCTGGTAACTCCAGAGATGGGGGTAGAGATGTCAAAGGGAGGGAAAGAGTCAAAGTGGTCTAGGTGGGAGCAGAGTCAAAGTGGCAACAGGGATCATGAAATGTTTACATTCCATCTGAGTACACCAATCCAGTCATCTAGGTAGACAGAGCTCGGTTCAGTTTAGTTTATTGTCACATGTATCGAGGTACAGTGAAAAGCAGTGAAAAGTGACCAAAGGCAGCAGATCAAAACACCATCCACATTCCCCTCAGCCCCACACTTTCTGAACTTGGACGTTTCCTCACTTGCTTCCAATCCACTCACCACCCTCCCATTCATCTAGGCTGAATCAATGTAAATGCTGCATTCTCCAAGTTTATAATGTGAAGGTGTTTCTGGGGCTACTTGGATTATGAATCCAAATCAGGTCTTACATTGTTCAATCCATGGTCTATAAAGAATATCAAGACAATAATGAATACTCTCCACATTCCTAGATGCGTGCACTTCCAATGACACTCGGAATGCTTGACTCATGTCTAGATGACCAAGGCGAATAACGCATTTAATGAGCACCCAGTCTATTCACACCCTCCACAGTGATACACCATGGCTGCAGTGTGTCCAGATTAAACTCCATCAGTCGTTTCTCTGCACATATTTTCAACCTATCTATATCCTGCTGAATCATTCGACAAGCCTCCTCACTATCCATAACTGCACCAATTAGGCAGCATCTCTGGAGAAAAGGAATAGATGATATTTCAGGCTGAGTGAGAGTGTCAGTCCAAAGAAGGATTTCGACCCGATACGTCACCTAGACGTTTCTCCGGAGATGCTGCCAGACCAGCTCAGTCTTTGCATATGCATGGGCGCAAACCCTTGTTAGGACAGGACGAGGCACTGGCACCTCAGGCTTGCCCCGGCCACTTGGCCTTAGTCTCAGTGGAAGTGCTGGCTGTCTCGGATTTTTTCCTGACAGCCCAATCTTGACCACACAATGGTACTGGCAGTCTCAGTTTTGTCCCAGTAACTCAGTCTTCCTCGGACGTGTGACAGGGGAACACAGCCAACAGGCAGCCCTGCGCCTTGCGCCTTGTGCCTTGCGCCTTGCGCCTTGCGCCTTGCCCCTTGCCCCTTGCCCCTTGCCCCTTGCCCCTTGCCCCTTGCCCCTTGCCCCTTGCCCCTTGCCCCTTGCCCCTTGCCCCTTGCCTTTCCCTTTCCCACACTCTCCTTTTCACTAGAATGCCTAGGTTTATAGGGAACAGGCTGAAAAGGTTCTGGTGACCAAACCAATATAAGCTAATTGCCCCCCGCTGTTACCAATGATGCTGAGAATTGCCTCTCCTGGCCTGTCAGCCAATGAGAGGGACAGGAGCGGCATCTGAAGGAGGGGTCCCTCTCACATTGTGCACATCAACTTTGAATTCAATCTATCAAGTCTCTGTGGATCTCATGTACTTTAGCCTTTACATCAGCCTACCATGAAGGCCTGTGTTGAAAACTTTACTAAAATCCATTTATTCAACACCCATTGCCCTACGTTCAATCATCTTTGTCACCTCCTCAAAAAACTCAACCAATTTTTTAAGATATCATCTCCCCCTCCCAAAGTCATGTTGACTATCCCTTAAAAGACTTATTATGGATAGATTAGGATTCTATCCCTAAAAATCTTCTCCACCAATTTTTCTACCACAGCCTCACCATCCTATGAATGACCTGTTTTGTCTCTATTTCCTGCCTCAAATGAAGGAATTGCAATGGGGTACCTGCAGAACTTTGGGATCTTGCATGTGGCTAAAGAGGATACAAAGATCTTTGTCAAGGCCCCAGCAGTCTCCACTCTTGTATTTTCAATGATCTGGGATAGATCCCATTAGGCGCTGGGGAGTTATCCACTATATTATTCTTCTAGAAAACAATACCTGTGCCACAGTGGCCCAAGGGTGATACAGTGACACAGCTGGTAGAGCTGCTGCCTCACAGTGCCCAGGACCAAAGTTTGATCCTGACCTTGGATGCTGCCAGTGACACAACTATACCTCGCGCTCCCGCATCTCGTGCCTCGTTAGCCCAACCGAGGGTTCGAGACCCCCCCGCTAATCCGTATGTCCCTACATGACCCCTCCCCCCAGAACCCTCGAAACCGTACCTCACGGGTGCCGGGACCTCCCTCCTGGAACGCGTACGGAGGGGGGAACCCGATACCGCCAATGTGATGGGAGGCGGTGAGGTCGCCGCCGCCGGAGGCGATGGAGGGGCCACGGAAGTGGAGGGCGTAGGCGACGGAGAGCGCTTGATCGGGAACGGGGGCCCGGGCCCAACCATAGGCGGTGGGGGGCTGAGGGGTGGCAACCAAGGCGCCGCTGGCGGCAGCAGGGGGGGCGGCCATAGGTTGAGCCACCGACACCAGGAGGTGCTGGTCCAAATGGGCCGGCTTGAGCCGGGATACGGAAACGAGTTCCTGGCGATTACCCACCTGTAAGGTAAAAGTGACAGCCCCTCTCTTCAGTACCTGAAACGGGCCCTGATAAATCGGCTGAAGAGGGGGGCGGTGGGAATCTTTCCGCAGGAACACGAAATCACAGTCCCGCAAGTCCGATGGGACGTGGACCGCCATGCTTCCGTGCCAGGAGGTCGGAACTGGAGCCAGAGAACCTACCCGTGCCCGGAGGGAACCCAACACCGACGTAACGGGTGGTGGCAAAGCGGGGGCTGGAAGGGAGGATGTCACCTCGTACCCGCAGGGGCGAACGTAGACGAGCTCGGCCGAGGATGTGCCTAGCTCAGCCTTCGGGGCCTAACGAATGCCGAGGAGGACCCAAGGCAGCTGGTCAGCCCAATCGTGGCCGGTCAGTCGGGCACAGAGGGACGCCTTCAGCTGCCGATGGAAGCGCTCAACCATCCCGTTGGATTGGGGATGGTAGGCGGTGGTCTGCTGTAAACGAAACCCATACAACTGTGCCAGCGCGGCCCAGAGGGAGGAGGTGAACTGGGCTCCCCGATCTGTGGTGATGATAGCCGGGACGCCGAAACGGGCCACCCAATGCAACGCCAGGGCCCGTGCACAGGAGGCCGCCGAGGTGTCCGTCAATAGGAGCGCCTCCGGCCAACGTGTAAACCGATCCACCACCGTCAGCAGATGAGGATAACCCCGGGAATAAGGCAATGGACCCACCAAATCCACGTGGATGTGGAAAAAACGGACTGGGGGAACCTCGAAACTCTGGTATGGGGATGGACATGGCGATGAACTTTGGAGGTTTGGCACGGAATACAGGCACATGCCCAGGCTGCCACCTGCTTCCGCAGGCCGTGCCAGACAAACCGGGCGGCCACCATGGCTGAAGTCGCCCTGATGGACGGATGTGACAGGCCGTGAATGGCCTCAAAAACCTTACGCCGCAAGGCGGCAGGCACCACCGGGCGAGGGCGTGGAAGGGAAACGTCACACCACAACTTGGTACCTGTGGGGCCACACGCCACCTGCTCCAAACGCAGTCCCGAGGCTGTGGAGGCGTACACCGCGGCAGTTCCTTCCAGGCGCTGAGCCTCCGCTAGCTCCTGGAAATCCACCTGTCCACCTACCGTGGCTACGGAGGGAATGGCCGGCCGGGACAGGGCATCAGCAACAGCATTCAGCCTACCCGCAATATGACGGACATCGGTGGTAAACTCCGAAATCAGGGTGAGGTGCCGCTGCTGGCGAGCCGACCACGGATCAGAAACCTTAGCAAAAGCGAATGTCAGAGGTTTGTGATGCGTGTAGGCCACAAAAGAACGGCCTTCCAAAAAATAGCGGAAGTGGCGGACTGCTAAATAGAGGGCCAGGAGCTCCCTATCAAACGCACTATATTTGAGCTCGGCTCGCGAGAGCTGCCGGCTGAAAAACGCCAGGGGCTGCCATTGACCTTCGACCTGCTGCTCCAAAACCCCACCCACCGCCACGTCTGAGGCGTCCACCGTCAGCGCCGTGGGGGCAGAGGAGCGCGGGTGCACCAGCATGGTGGCGTTGGCGAGGGCCTGTTTGACCGCGACAAAAGCCGTCTCTGCAGATGCGGACCATACCAACTCGCCGGGGTTACCCGCGAGGCATTGAGAAAGGGGGCGCATGACCCGAGCTGCTGCATGCACGAACCGGTGATAAAAGTTCACCATGCCCACGAATTCCTGCAAACCCTTGATGGTAGTAGGGCGTGGAAAAGAGCGGACCGCCTCCACCTTAGCTGACAAAGGAGTGGCTCCAGCCGATGTAACCCGGTGACCCAAAAAATCTACCGCCGACAGGCCGAATTGGCATTTGAACGGATGGAGAATCAGGCCGTGGTCCTGCAGCCTCTGGAATACAGTGCGGAGGTGGACTAAGTGCTCCTGGACCGAACGGCTGGCAATCAAAATGTCATCGAGGTAAATAAACACGAACGGCAAACCTCGACCCACACGGTCCATCACACGCTGGAATGCCTGAGCTGCGTTTTTAAGGCCGAAAGACATGCGCAACCACTCAAACAACCCGAACGGAGTAATGGTAGCCGTCTTTGGAATGTCCGGCGGGTGGACCGGGATCTGATGATATCCCCGCACCAAATCAATCTTAGAAAAAATTGTAGCCCCCTCCAGGCTAGCTGAGAAGTCCTGTATGTGCAAGGGTTTCTTGACAATATCTAGATCCAACCAGGGAAGGGACCATACTGGACCTTGTATTGGGAAATGAGCCTGGCCAGCTGATTGGAGTTTCAATGCATGAGCATATTGGGATCAGCAAACACAACTCCATATATTTGCAGTAAGTTACGGACAAGGATAAGCCTGGACCTTCGGGGAATGTGCTACATTGAGGTGAGGCTAATGACATCAGTATTAGGCACGTGCTGGGGAGAGAGGACGGAAGGCAAGAATAGCAAGGCTCAGGATCCTTGGATGTCAAGAGATGCTGCAAGTTTAGTCAAAAAGAAAAAGGAAGTTTGAGGAAGTTGAAATTGGGCCCTTTGAGAAATGTATAGACAATAGGAGGAAAATGAAACTCCCATGGCAAGTTGGATTAAGGAGCATCCCAAGATATTTTATTCATTGTTGACAAATAAGTGGGTAACTAAGGAGGGGATTGGAACAGTCAAAGGTAAATAAGAGAATTTATGCATGGATTCACCGAAAATGGGTGAGTTACTAAATGAGTGCTTTGCAGCTGTATTCACCAAGGAGAGAATAGTGCAATCACGGAGGGGTATATTGATATTCTAGGGCATGTTGATCATTTTGACTGTTTATCATTATTGTCCTATTCTGCTGCAGGCTCTGGTGCCTGTGGTAAGAGCAGGGAGTGTACCTCTGGCAGTTGCAAGAACTTGTGGTTGGAACATGTCGTATAGGAAGCCTGTGTGACCACAGACCCATCTGATCTCATGAGCCTGCAGCCTGGGGATGTATAAAGCCTGAGCATCCCACTGTGCATTACAGCTACAATAGCCTACAACTGTCTCCGCCGTGACATGGGTCTGCCATTCCTCCTGAGTACTTTGCACCTGCATTCACCAAGGAGAGAATAGTGCGATCAGGGAGGGGTATATTGATATTCTAGGGACATGTGATCAAGAAGGAGGAGGTTTACTCTGCTTTAGTTCAGAGATACAGCATGGAAACAGGCTCGTTGGCTCTCCATGTCCATTCCGACCATTGATCACCCATACACACTAATTCCATGCTATCCTGCTTTCTCATGTACTTCCTACACATCAGGGGCAATTTACGGAAGCCAAATAACCTACAAACCCGCATGTCTTTGGGATGTCGGAACAGGGAGAATGGGCAAACTCAACACTGGCAGCATCCGAGGTCAGGATCAAACTTTGGTCCTGGGCACTGTGAGGCAGCAGCTCTACCAGCTGTGTCACTGTATCGCCCTTGGGCCACTGTGGCACAGGTATTGTTTTCTAGAAGAATAATATTGTGTCCAAGAAAACTCCCGGAACAGATATATGGGAAAAATGTAAAAGCAACAGAGGAGTTGCAGTGGGTGACTTTAATTTTTCCAATATGGACTTATCTCCCCTTGGTGCCACAAACTTAGATGGGGCAGAATTTTTGTAGGTGCATCTAGGAGGGTTTCTTGACAATATCTAGATCCAACCAGGGAAGGGACCATACTGGACCCTGTATTGGGAAATGGGCCTGGCCAGCTGATTGGAGTTTCAATGCAGGAGCATATTGGGAACAGTAAACACAACTCCATATGTTTTCTGAAAGTTACGGATAAGGATAAATCTGGACCTTGGAGGAGAGTGCTAAGTTGAGAAGATGCCAATGACATCAGTATTAGGCATGAGCTGGGGAGACAGGATGAAAGGCAAGAATGGCAAGGCTCACGAACCTTCGATGACAAGTTTAGTCAAAAAGAAAAAAAGAAGCATATGTAAGGATGAGGAAACTGAAATTGGGCCCTTGAGAAATGTAGACAATAAGAAGAAAACAAAACTTCCATGGCAAGTTGGATTAAGGAGAATCCCAAGATATTTTATTCATTGTTGACAAATAAGTGGGTAACTAAGGAGGGGATTGGAACAGTCAAAGGTAAATAAGAGAATTTATGCATGGATTCACCGAAAATGGGTGAGTTACTAAATGAGTACTTTGCACCTGTATTCACCAAGGAGAGAATAGTGCAATCACGGAGGGGTATATTGATATTCTAGGGCATGTTGATCATTTTGACTGTTTATCATTATTGTCCTATTCTGCTGCAGGCTCTGGTGCCTGTGGTAAGAGCAGGGAGTGTACCTCTGGTAGTTGCAAGAACTTGTGGTTGGAACATGTCGTATAGGAAGCCTGTGTGACCACAGCCCCATCTGATCTCATGAGCCTGCAGCCTGGGGATGTATAAAGCCTGAGCATCCCACTGTGCATTATAGCTACAATAGCCTACAACTGTCTCCGCCGTGACATGGGTCTGCCATTCCTCCTGAGTACTTTGCACCTGCATTCACCAAGGAGAGAATAGTGCGATCAGGGAGGGGTATATTGATATTCTAGGGACATGTGATCAAGAAGGAGGAGGTTTACTCTGCTTTAGTTCAGAGATACAGCATGGAAACAGGCTCGTTGGCTCTCCATGTCCATTCCGACCATTGATCACCCATACACACTAATTCCATGCTATCCTGCTTTCTCATGTACTTCCTACACATCAGGGGCAATTTACGGAAGCCAAATAACCTACAAACCCGCATGTCTTTGGGATGTAGGAACAGGGAGAATAGGCAAACTCAACACTGGCAGCATCCAAGGTCAGGATCAAACTTTAGTCCTGGGCACTGTGAGGCAGCAGCTCTACCAGCTGTGTCACTGTATCGCCCTTGGGCCACTGTGGCACAGGTATTGTTTTCTAGAAGAATAATATTGTGTCCAAGAAAACTCCCGGAACAGATATATGGGAAAAATGTAAAAGCAACAGAGGAGTTGCAGTGGGTGACTTTAATTTTTCCAATATGGACTTAACTCCCCTTGGTGCCACAAACTTAGATGGGGCAGAATTTTTGTAGGTGCATCTAGGAGGGTTTCTTGACAATATCTAGATCCAACCAGGGAAGGGACCAGACTGGACCCTGTATTGGGAAATGAGCCTGGCCAGCTGATTGGAGTTTCAATGCAGGAGCATATTGGGAACAGTAAACACAACTCCATATGTTTTCTGAAAGTTACGGATAAGGATAAATCTGGACCTTGGAGGGGAGTGCTAAGTTGAGAAGATGCCAATGACATCAGTATTAGGCATGAGCTGGGGAGACAGGATGAAAGGCAAGAATGGCAAGGCTCACGAACCTTCGATGACAAGTTTAGTCAAAAAGAAAAAAAGAAGCATATGTAAGGATGAGGAAACTGAAATTGGGCCCTTGAGAAATGTAGACAATAAGAAGAAAACAAAACTTCCATGGCAAGTTGGATTAAGGAGAATCCCAAGATATTTTATTCATTGTTGACAAATAAGTGGGTAACTAAGGAGGGGATTGGAACAGTCAAAGGTAAATAAGAGAATTTATGCATGGATTCACCGAAAATGGGTGAGTTACTAAATGAGTACTTTGCACCTGTAAGATTTGAGAAGTTTTCCCTCATTCTGAAATCAACACAAAACCAAAGAGCTGCAGTTTGGACATTTTAAACGGGAGACTGGGGCTGATAGCGGAGAAAGGCTGCAGTCAGTTTACCAAAGGATGTCACAATCTGTGGGTCCTAAAATGGCTGCAGGACCTCGTGACCAGCCACAAAAGGTAAAAAACCTTACAACCCAGTCTCTAGGTTTCTGCAAAGCTACGGACAGAACAAAGGATGGGTATTGGCCATGCAGAAACCTACGAAACCAGGTCGGAGTCCAGACACTGGGGCGCTGACATCAGCATACTCACAATGCCCCAAGCCGACCTAAACAGTTCATCTCAGTGAGGGGGCACAATAGCCCATAGAAAACTACCTGGTAGGTGATGGGAAACCAGTTAACACCCATCACCTCACAACGAAATCCCAATTAACACCGTCTGGCCATCCCCGGTATCCCCGAACATAAGCGCAGATCAGAAGAAAACCTCATACATATCTTTTTGAACAAAGAGATTCCAAGATCTGGCGGGAGATAGGACGGGTCAGAAACAGTATAACTGGCCACTACTTTTGGGTGAATAAGTGAAGTCAACTCGAGAAGAAAACCTGCAGGGAACGCAAGCAGGCAAGACAGACACAGTCAAGAAGCGCAGAGAAAACCGGGTTCGAAGTCAACTGAAGTCAAGAAGAAAGTCGGAAAGAAGAACGGATGCAAGAGGGAGGAACAGGCACGCAACTCGAGAAGAAATACTGCAAAACGAACAGCCAGTAACCCCAGTAATAGCCCCATGGTGAACATGCACTCCAAATCCTACATATCCTGGACATAGTTTAGTGTAGAGGGGAGGGTGGTTGTGAATAAACGTTGGGTGTGTATTAAAATATGTGTTGGTCAAGGTTGCGATGCGTCGTACGTTCCCCATCTTACAGTCGTGTATGTGTCTTGCAGAACTGTGTTTAAGAATTCATAAGTAAAAGGGTATTCGTGTATATGTTTTGTGGAACTGTGTGTTTCAAGAATTCAGCGAAGAAGGTATTCGGATATATGTCTCGTGGAACTGTGTGTTTTTAAGTTTTCAGCGAAAAGGGTATTCGGATATATGTCTTGTGAACTGTGCGTTTCGTGATTAATAAATCAAAGGTATTCATGTATTCGGTATGTGTATTATAGATATATCTTATAGAACTGTATAAATATATTCATGGACAATAGTCCCAAGTGCTGAATAAAAGCCTTTTCATTTCAACCCTGGTTTTGAAATCTGGTCTGGTTGAATTTTTTCTGCACTATAAGAGCTCCTGCATCTAAGCCCAGTGTCTAGAACCGTAAGGGGTGAGTGGGTCGAACCACTCACGGGGAACCAGTGTGCACGGCCTGGTCAAGGGATCAGAGCAAGGCACGGGGACCTTAGGTCGGGCGAAAGCTCGGCGCAGAAACCCCTTACACACCTGTATTCATCAAGGAGAGAATAGTGCAATCACGGAGGGGTATATTGATATTCTAGGGCATGTTGATCATTTTGACTGTTTATCATTATTGTCCTATTCTGCTGCAGGCTCTGGTGCCTGTGGTAAGAGCAGGGAGTGTACCTCTGGTAGTTGCAAGAACTTGTGGTTGGAACATGTCGTATAGGAAGCCTGTCTGATCTCATGATCTCAGGCCTGCAGCCTGGGGATGTATAAAGCCTGAGCATCCCACTGTGCATTACAGCTACAATAGCCTACAACTGCCTCCGCCGTGACATGGGTCTGCCATTCCTCCTGAGTACTTTGCACCTGCATTCAGCAAGGAGAGAATAGTGCGATCATGGAGGGGATATTGATATTCTAGGGACATGTGATCAAGAAGGAGGAGGTTTAATCTGCTTTAGTTCAGAGATACAGCATGGAAACAGGCTCGTTGGCTCTCCATGTCCATTCCGACCATTGATCACCCATACACACTAATTCCATGCTATCCTGCTTTCTCATGTACTTCCTACACATCAGGGGCAATTTACGGAAGCCAAATAACCTACAAACCGCATGTCTTTGGGATGTAGGAAAAGGGAGAATAGGCAAACTCAACACTGGCAGCATCCAAGGTCAGGATCAAACTTTGGTCCTGGGCACTGTGGGGCAGCAGCTCTACCAGCTGTGTCACTGTATCGCCCTTGGGCCACTGTGGCACAGGTATTGTTTTCTAGAAGAATAATATTGTGTCCAAGAAAACTCCCGGAACAGATATATGGGAAAAATGTAAAAGCAACAGAGGAGTTGCAGTGGGTGACTTTAATTTTTCCAATATGGACTTAACTCACCTTGGTGCCACAAACTTAGATTGGGCAGAATTTATGTAGGTGCATCTAGGAGGGTTTCTTGACAATATCTAGATCCAACCAGGGAAGGGACCATACTGGACCCTGTATTGGGAAATGAGCCTGGCCAGCTGATTGGAGTTTCAATGCAGGAACAGTAAACACAACTCCATATGTTTTCTGAAAGTTACGGATAAGGATAAATCTGGACCTTGGTGGAGAGTGCTAAGTTGAGAAGATGCCAATGACATCAGTATTAGGCATGAGCTGGGGACACAGGATGAAAGGCAAGAATGGCAAGGCTCACGAACCTTCGATGACAAGTTTAGTCAAAAAGAAAAAAAGAAGCATATGAAAGGATGAGGAAACTGAAAATGGGCCCTTGAGAAATGTAGACAATGAGAAGAAAACAAAACTTCCATGGCAAGTTGGATTAAGGAGAATCCCAAGATATTTTATTCATTGTTGACAAATAAGTGGGTAACTAAGGAGGGGATTGGAACAGTCAAAGGTAAATAAGAGAATTTATGCATGGATTCACCGAAAATGGGTGAGTTACTAAATGAGTACTTTGCACCTGTATTCATCAAGGAGAGAATAGTGCAATCACGGAGGGGTATATTGATATTCTAGGGCATGTTGATCATTTTGACTGTTTATCATTATTGTCCTATTCTGCTGCAGGCTCTGGTGCCTGTGGTAAGAGCAGGGAGTGTACCTCTGGTAGTTGCAAGAACTTGTGGTTGGAACATGTCGTATAGGAAGCCTGTGTGACCACAGCCCCATCTGATCTCATGAGCCTGCAGCCTGGGGATGTATAAAGCCTGAGCATCCCACTGTGCATTACAGCTACAATAGCCTACAACTGTCTCCGCCGTGACATGGGTCTGCCATTCCTCCTGAGTACTTTGCACCTGCATTCACCAAGGAGAGAATAGTGCGATCAGGGAGGGGTATATTGATATTCTAGGGACATGTGATCAAGAAGGAGGAGGTTTACTCTGCTTTAGTTCAGAGATACAGCATGGAAACAGGCTCGTTGGCTCTCCATGTCCATTCCGACCATTGATCACCCATACACACTAATTCCATGCTATCCTGCTTTCTCATGTACTTCCTACACATCAGGGGCAATTTACGGAAGCCAAATAACCTACAAACCCGCATGTCTTTGGGATGTAGGAACAGGGAGAATAGGCAAACTCAACACTGGCAGCATCCAAGGTCAGGATCAAACTTTGGTCCTGGGCACTGTGAGGCAGCAGCTCTACCAGCTGTGTCACTGTGTCGCCCTTGGGCCACTGTGGCACAGGTATTGTTTTCTAGAAGAAGAATATTGTGTCCAAGAAAACTACCGGAACAGAAAAATGGGAAAAATGTAAAAGCCACAGAGGAGTTGCAGTGGGTGACTTTAATTTTTCCAATATGGACTTAACTCCCCTTGGTGCCACAAACTTAGATGGGGCAGAACTTTTGTAGGTGCATCTAGGAGGGTTTCTTGACAATATCTAGATCCAACCAGGGAAGGGACCATACTAGACCCTGTATTGGGAAATGAGCCTGGCCAGCTGATTGGAGTTTCAATGCAGGAGCATATTGGGAACAGTAAACACAACTCCATATGTTTTCTGAAAGTTATGGATAAGGATAAATCTGGACCTTGGAGGAGAGTGCTAAGTTGAGAAGATGCCAATGACATCAGTATTAGGCATGAGCTGGGGAGACAGGATGAAAGGCAAGAATGGCAAGGCTCACGAACCTTCGATGACAAGTTTAGTCAAAAAGAAAAAAAGAAGCATATGTAAGGATGAGGAAACTGAAATTGGGCCCTTGAGAAATGTAGACAATAAGAAGAAAACAAAACTTCCATGGCAAGTTGGATTAAGGAGCATCCCAAGATATTTTATTCATTGTTGACAAATAAGTGGGTAACTAAGGAGGGGATTGGAACAGTCAAAGGTAAATAAGAGAATTTATGCATGGATTCACCGAAAATGGGTGAGTTACTAAATGAGTACTTTGCACCTGTATTCACCAAGGAGAGAATAGTGCAATCACGGAGGGGTATATTGATATTCTAGGGCATGTTGATCATTTTGACTGTTTATCATTATTGTCCTATTCTGCTGCAGGCTCTGGTACCTGTGGTAAGAGCAGGGAGTGTACCTCTGGTAGTTGCAAGAACTTGTGGTTGGAACATGTCGTATAGGAAGCCTGTGTGACCACAGCCCCATCTGATCTCATGAGCCTGCAGCCTGGGGATGTATAAAGCCTGAGCATCCCACTGTGCATTACAGCTACAATAGCCTACAACTGTCTCCGCCGTGACATGGGTCTGCCATTCCTCCTGAGTACTTTGCACCTGCATTCACCAAGGAGAGAATAGTGCGATCAGGGAGGGGTATATTGATATTCTAGGGACATGTGATCAAGAAGGAGGAGGTTTACTCTGCTTTAGTTCAGAGATACAGCATGGAAACAGGCTCGTTGGCTCTCCATGTCCATTCCGACCATTGATCGCCCATACACACTAATTCCATGCTATCCTGCTTTCTCATGTACTTCCTACACATCAGGGGCAATTTACGGAAGCCAAATAACCTACAAACCCGCATGTCTTTGGGATGTAGGAACAGGGAGAATAGGCAAACTCAACACTGGCAGCATCCAAGGTCAGGATCAAACTTTGGTCCTGGGCACTGTGAGGCAGCAGCTCTACCAGCTGTGTCACTGTGTCGCCCTTGGGCCACTGTGGCACAGGTATTGTTTTCTAGAAGAATAATATTGTGTCCAAGAAAACTCCCGGAACAGATATATGGGAAAAATGTAAAAGCAACAGAGGAGTTGCAGTGGGTGACTTTAATTTTTCCAATATGGACTTAACTCCCCTTGGTGCCACAAACTTAGATGGGGCAGAATTTTTGTAGGTGCATCTAGGAGGGTTTCTTGACAATATCTAGATCCAACCAGGGAAGGGACCATACTGGACCCTGTATTGGGAAATGAGCCTGGCCAGCTGATTGGAGTTTCAATGCAGGAGCATATTGGGAACAGTAAACACAACTCCATATGTTTTCTGAAAGTTACGGATAAGGATAAATCTGGACCTTGGAGGAGAGTGCTAAGTTGAGAAGATGCCAATGACATCAGTATTAGGCATGAGCTGGGGAGACAGGATGAAAGGCAAGAATGGCAAGGCTCACGAACCTTCGATGACAAGTTTAGTCAAAAAGAAAAAAAGAAGCATATGTAAGGATGAGGAAACTGAAATTGGGCCCTTGAGAAATGTAGACAATAAGAAGAAAACAAAACTTCCATGGCAAGTTGGATTAAGGAGAATCCCAAGATATTTTATTCATTGTTGACAAATAAGTGGGTAACTAAGGAGGGGATTGGAACAGTCAAAGGTAAATTAGAGAATTTATGCATGGATTCACCGAAAATGGGTGAGTTACTAAATGAGTACTTTGCACCTGTAAGATTTGAGAAGTTTTCCCTCATTCTGAAATCAACACAAAACCAAAGAGCTGCAGTTTGGACATTTTAAACGGGAGACTGGGGCTGATAGCGGAGAAAGGCTGCAGTCAGTTTACCAAAGGATGTCACAATCTGTGGGTCCTAAAATGGCTGCAGGACCTCGTGACCAGCCACAAAAGGTAAAAAACCTTACAACCCAGTCTCTAGGTTTCTGCAAAGCTACGGCCAGAACAAAGGATGGGTATTGGCCATGCAGAAACCTACGAAACCAGGTCGGAGTCCAGACACTGGGGCGCTGACATCAGCATACTCACAATGCCCCAAGCCGACCTAAACAGTTCATCTCAGTGAGGGGGCACAATAGCCCATAGAAAACTACCTGGTAGGTGATGGGAAACCAGTTAACACCCATCACCTCACAACGAAATCCCAATTAACACCGTCTGGCCATCCCCGGTATCCCCGAACATAAGCGCAGATCAGAAGAAAACCTCATACATATCTTTTTGAACAAAGAGATTCCAAGATCTGGCGGGAGATAGGACGGGTCAGAAACAGTATAACTGGCCACTACTTTTGGGTGAATAAGTGAAGTCAACTCGAGAAGAAAACCTGCAGGGAACGCAAGCAGTCAAGACAGACACAGTCAAGAAGCGCAGAGAAAACCGGGTTCGAAGTCAACTGAAGTCAAGAAGAAAGTCGGAAAGAAGAACGGATGCAAGAGGGAGGAACAGGCACGCAACTGGAGAAGAAATACTGCAAAACGAACAGCCAGTAACCCCAGTAATAGCCCCATGGTGAGCATGCACTCCAAATCCTACATATCCTGGACATAGTTTAGTGTAGAGGGGAGGGTGGTTGTGAATAAACGTTGGGTGTGTATTAAAATATGGGTTGGTCAAGGTTGCGATGCGTCGTACGTTCCCCATCTTACAGTCGTGTATGTGTCTTGCAGAACTGTGTTTAAGAATTCATAAGAACCACTGAAGGTCACCTCACCTACTGTCTCCTTTCTCTGTTCATTTATTTATTTACTTATTTATCTATTTATTAATTTCCCTATGTTCTCAAAATCTCTGTAAAGCGTCTTTGAGTATATGAAAAGCGCTATATAAATAAAATGTATTATTATTATTATTATTATTATAAGTAAAAGGGTATTCGTGTATATGTTTTGTGGAACTGTGTGTTTCAAGAATTCAGCGAAGAAGGTATTCGGATATATGTCTCGTGGAACTGTGTGTTTTTAAGTTTTCAGCGAAAAGGGTATTCGGGTATATGTCTTGTGAACTGTGCGTTTCGTGATTAATAAATCAAAGGTATTCTTGTATTCGGTATGTGTATTATAGATATGTCTTATAGAACTGTATAAATATATTCATGGACAATAGTCCCAAGTGCTGAATAAAAGCCTTTTCATTTCAACCCTGGTTTTGAAATCTGGTCTGGTTGAATTTTTTCTGCACTATAAGAGCTCCTGCATCTAAGCCCAGTGTCTAGAACCGTAAGGGGTGAGTGGGTCGAACCACTCACGGGGAACCAGTGTGCACGGCCTGGTCAAGGGATCAGAGCAAGGCACGGGGACCTTAGGTCGGGCGAAAGCTCGGCGCAGAAACCCCTTACACACCTGTATTCATCAAGGAGAGAATAGTGCAATCACGGAGGGGTATATTGATATTCTAGGGCATGTTGATCATTTTGACTGTTTATCATTATTGTCCTATTCTGCTGCAGGCTCTGGTGCCTGTGGTAAGAGCAGGGAGTGTACCTCTGGTAGTTGCAAGAACTTGTGGTTGGAACATGTCGTATAGGAAGCCTGTCTGATCTCATGATCTCAGGCCTGCAGCCTGGGGATGTATAAAGCCTGAGCATCCCACTGTGCATTACAGCTACAATAGCCTACAACTGCCTCCGCCGTGACATGGGTCTGCCATTCCTCCTGAGTACTTTGCACCTGCATTCAGCAAGGAGAGAATAGTGCGATCATGGAGGGGATATTGATATTCTAGGGACATGTGATCAAGAAGGAGGAGGTTTAATCTGCTTTAGTTCAGAGATACAGCATGGAAACAGGCTCGTTGGCTCTCCATGTCCATTCCGACCATTGATCACCCATACACACTAATTCCATGCTATCCTGCTTTCTCATGTACTTCCTACACATCAGGGGCAATTTACGGAAGCCAAATAACCTACAAACCCGCATGTCTTTGGGATGTAGGAAAAGGGAGAATAGGCAAACTCAACACTGGCAGCATCCAAGGTCAGGATCAAACTTTGGTCCTGGGCACTGTGAGGCAGCAGCTCTACCAGCTGTGTCACTGTGTCGCCCTTGGGCCACTGTGGCACAGGTATTGTTTTCTAGAAGAATAATATTGTGTCCAAGAAAACTCCCGGAACAGATATATGGGAAAAATGTAAAAGCAACAGAGGAGTTGCAGTGGGTGACTTTAATTTTTCCAATATGGACTTAACTCACCTTGGTGCCACAAACTTAGATTGGGCAGAATTTTTGTAGGTGCATCTAGGAGGGTTTCTTGACAATATCTAGATCCAACCAGGGAAGGGACCATACTGGACCCTGTATTGGGAAATGAGCCTGGCCTGCTGATTGGAGTTTCAATGCAGGAACAGTAAACACAACTCCATATGTTTTCTGAAAGTTACGTATAAGGATAAATCTGGACCTTGGAGGAGAGTGCTAAGTTGAGAAGATGCCAATGACATCAGTATTAGGCATGAGCTGGGGAGACAGGATGAAAGGCAAGAATGGCAAGGCTCACGAACCTTCGATGACAAGTTTAGTCAAAAAGAAAAAAAGAAGCATATGAAAGGATGAGGAAACTGAAATTGGGCCCTTGAGAAATGTAGACAATAAGAAGAAAACAAAACTTCCATGGCAAGTTGGATTAAGGAGAATCCCAAGATATTTTATTCATTGTTGACAAATAAGTGGGTAACTAAGGAGGGGATTGGAACAGTCAAAGGTAAATAAGAGAATTTATGCATGGATTCCCCGAAAATGGGTGAGTTACTAAATGAGTACTTTGCACCTGTATTCATCAAGGAGAGAATAGTGCAATCACGGAGGTGTATATTGATATTCTAGGGCATGTTGATCATTTTGACTGTTTATCATTATTGTCCTATTCTGCTGCAGGCTCTGGTGCCTGTGGTAAGAGCAGGGAGTGTACCTCTGGTAGTTGCAAGAACTTGTGGTTGGAACATGTCGTATAGGAAGCCTGTGTGACCACAGCCCCATCTGATCTCATGAGCCTGCAGCCTGGGGATGTATAAAGCCTGAGCATCCCACTGTGCATTACAGCTACAATAGCCTACAACTGTCTCCGCCGTGACATGGGTCTGCCATTCCTCCTGCTCCTCTTCCTGGTGGCAGCCAGCTGTTCTGGGTGAGTACAGTCAGGATTACTGGTAAGGGGAGCTTTTTCTTTCCATTGTGTCTGGATTAATCCCATCTGTTCATGAGTGATAGCTGAATGAGGCTATTCAGCCCATCAAGTCCACTCTGCCATTCAATCATGGCTGATCAACTGCCATTCAATCATGGCTCCCTCTCAACCCCATTCTCCTGCCTTATCCTCATAAGCCTGTCACTCGTACTAATCAAGAGTCTATCTACCTCCACCTTAAAAATATTCATCGACCTGGCCTCCACAGCCTTCTATGGCAAAGAATTCCATGGATTCACCACCCTTTGAGTAAAGAAATTCCTCCTCAGCTTCCTAAATTGACGTCCTTTTATTCTGAGGCTACGACCTCTGTTCCTAGACTCTCTCACTAGTGGAAACATCCTCTCCACATCTACTCTATCCAATCCTTTCACTATTCGATGTTTCAATCAGGTCCCCCCCACATCCTTCTAAATTCCAGGGAGTGCAGGCTCAGTGCGGTCTGGGCGGTAAAACCAGCCAACACTCTCAAAGTACTCAACTTATAGATGTTAGTCTTTAAAATGTTTATTGGAAGTAAATATCAAAAACTATTATGGCATAAAATACGTAATAAAATGTGCGATTAAATTTTACAAGAAAGTTAAAATGATGCAAGATAAAATGTTACAAAATACAATGCACTGACCATTCCTCTGTGCCCTAATGGGTTTGCACAGCTTTAATTCTTAACTTTAAGTCTCCAACTCAGAATGCAGCTCACCTCAATGTTTACTGATCCAGTGGTTAAATGGTACTTTATTGTCACATGTAACTAGGTACGTACACTTGAGTAAGAATCTTACTATACAAAGACACAAACATACTTAAGTACAAGAGTGTCGGAATAGTAGATTACACTGTTACAGGCATTACACAAGGCACACCACATTTCCAGCGCTATTTGTAAGATTGAAGTCCAAGGTTGTTTAAAATGTTGAGTCCGAACTTGGCCATAAAGGCCAGTTGTCCTAGTGGCGGCACTGCATTGGAGTTGCAGCGGCCGATCTGGCCAGACGATGTTATCAAAGTCCTCCACCCCTACTCCGCCACTCCGTGCTGCAGCAGGCTGGTTCTGATCCACGCACTCGGCCTCTTAGTGCGGCACCTGAGCCACTCGAGCCCCCGGCTGCTGCAGGGCCTCCAGTGGCCCACTCCACCGACACTTTGACAAGGGGACATCCACCCATAAACATGTCGTCACTCGCCTCACACGGCCACTGCTCAGCCTTCGATCCCCAGGGTGCCACCCCGCAATCAACCTTGAGCACAGAGTGCTGCCGAAGGTGTGGGAGGAAAGACCCCAGCAGCACCGTTCTTTTACTGCAACCGCCACCATTTTGAATCTTACGCACCAATCCTGTCCAGTTTCATTGCAAGTTGCTCTGAACTTTCCCCTGACACCCTTTATATCAAACAAAAATCACAGCTGGAGAAGTGACTGATGCAACTGTGTCATGTTATAGTGTCCAAGTAAACCCCTGGAACAGATATATGGGAAAGATGTAAAAGCAGAGGGTGAGTTGTAGTGGGTGACTTTAATTTTCCCAATATGGACTCGGTCTCCGGTGGTGCCAAAAGCTTAGATGAGGCAGAATTTTTGTAGGTGCATCTAGGAGGGTTTCTTGACAATATCTAGATCCAACCAGGGAAGGGACCATACTAGACCTTGTATTGGGAAATGCGCCTGGCCAGCTGATTGGAGTTTCAATGCATGAGCATATTGGGATCAGCAAACACAACTCCATATATTTGCAGTAAGTTACGGACAAGGATAAGCCTGGACCTTCGGGGAATGTGCTACATTGAGGTGAGGCTAATGACATCAGTATTAGGCACGTGCTGGGGAGAGAGGACGGAAGGCAAGAATAGCAAGGCTCAGGATCCTTGGATGTCAAGAGATGCTGCAAGTTTAGTCAAAAAGAAAAAGGAAGTTTGAGGAAGCTGAAATTGGGCCCTTTGAGAAATGTATAGACAATAGGAGGAAAATGAAACTCCCATGGCAAGTAGGATTAAGGAGAATCCCAAGATATTTTACCCATTGTTGACAAACAAGTGGGTAACTAGATAGAGGATTGGACCAGTCAAGGATAAATTGATGCTTGGATCTGGAAATGGGTGAGGTACTAAATGAGTACTTTGCACCTGCATTCACCAAGGAGAGAATAGTGCGATCAGGGAGGGGTATATTGATATTCTAGGGACATGTGATCAAGAAGGAGGAGGTTTACTCTGCTTTAGTTCAGAGATACAGCATGGAAACAGGCTCGTTGGCTCTCCATGTCCATTCCGACCATTGATCACCAATACACACTAATTCCATGCTATCCTGCTTTCTCATGGACTTCCTACACATCAGGGGCAATTTACGGAAGCCAAATAACCTACAAACCCGCATGTCTTTGGGATGTAGGAACAGGGAGAATAGGCAAACTCAACACTGTCAGCATCCAAGGTCAGGATCAAACTTTGGTCCTAGGCACTGTGAGGCAGCAGCTCTACCAGCTGTGTCACTGTGTCGCCCTTGGGCCACTGTGGCACAGGTATTGTTTTCTAGAAGAATAATATAGTGGTTAACTCCCCAGGGCCTCATGGGATCTATCCCAGATCATTGAAAATACAAGAGTGGAGACTGCTGGGGCCTTGACAAAGATCTTTGTATGCTCTTTAGCCACATGCAAGATCCCAAAGTTCTGCAGGTACCCCATTGCAATTCTTTCATTTGAGGCAGGAAATAGAGACAAAACAGGTCATTCATAGGATGGTGAGGCTGTGGTAGAAAAATTGGTGGAGAAGATTTTTAGGGATAGAATCCTAATCTATCCATAATAAGTCTTTTTAGGGATAGTCAACATGACTTTGGGAGGCAGAGATGATAACTTAAAAAATTGGTTGATTTTTTTGAGGAGGTGACAAAGATAATTGAACGTAGGGCAATGGGTGTTGAATAAATGGATTTTAGTAAAGTTTTCAACACAGGCCTTCATGGTAGGCTGATGTAAAGGCTAAAGTACATGAGATCCACAGAGACTTGATAGATTGAATTCAAAGTTGATGTGCACAATGTGAGAGGGACCCCTCCTTCAGATGCCGCTCTGATCCCTCTCATTGGCTGACAGGCCAGGAGAGGCAATTCTCAGCATCATTGGTAACAGCGGGGGGCAATTAGCTTATATTGGTTTGGTCACCAGAACCTTTTCAGCCTGTTCCCTATAAACCTAGGCATTCTAGCGAAAAGAGAGAGTGTTGGAAAGGGAAAGGCAAGGGGCAAGGCGCAGGGCTCCCTGCTAGCTGTGTTCCCCTGTCACAAGTCCGAGGAAGACTGAGTTACTGGGACAAAACTGAGTCTGCCAGTACCATTGTGTGGTCAAGACTGGGCTGTCAGGAAAAAATCCGAGACAGCCAGCACTTCCACTGAGACTAAGGCCAAGTGGCCGGGGCAAGCCTGAGGTGCCAGTGCCTCGTCCTGTCCTAACAAGGGATTGCGCCCATGCATATGCAAAGACTGAGCTGGTCTGGCAGCATCTCCGGAGAAACGTCTAGGTCACGTATCGTGTCGGAATCCTTCTTCGGACTGACACTCTCACTCAGCCTGAAACATCATCTATTCCTTTTCTCCAGAGATGCTGCCTAATTGGTGCAGTTATGGATAGTGAGGAGGCTTGTCGAATGATTCAGCAGGATATAGATAGGTTGAAAATATGTGCAGAGAAACGACTGATGAAGTTTAATCTGGACACACTGCAGCCATGGTGTATCACTGTGGAGGGTGTGAATAGACTGGGTGCTCATTAAATGCGTTATTCGCCTTGGTCATCTAGACATGAGTCAAGCATTCCGAGTGTCATTGGAAGTGCACGCATCTAGGAATGTGGAGAGTATTCATTATTGTCTTGATATTCTTTATAGACCATGGATTGAACAATGTAAGACCTGATTTGGATTCATAATCCAAGCAGCCCCAGAAACACCTTCACATTATAAACTTGGAGAATGCAGCATTTACATTGATTAAGCCTAGATGAATGGGAGGGTGGTGAGTGGATTGGAAGCAAGTGAGGAGAAACATCCAAGTTCAGAAAGTGTGGGGCTGAGGGGAATGTGGATGGTGTTTTGATCTGCTGCCTTTGGTCACTTTTCACTGCTTTTCACTGTACCTCGATACATGTGACAATAAACTAAACTGAACCGAGCTCTGTCTACCTAGATGACTGGATTGGTGTACTCAGATGGAATGTAAACATTTCATGACCCCTGCTGCCACTTTGACTCTGCTCCCACCTAGACCACTCTGACTCTTTCCCTCCCTTTGACATCTCTACCCCCATCTCTGGAGTTACCAGGTGAGTGCGTGTTGTGGTGGTTTATATGCAGTAGGTGAATGGGGGCTGTACCGCCAATTACTATTTGCTCTATCAGCACTTCCTTGTGTGGCCAGTTCACAGATCCGTTAATGAAAACACTTTTGTTTTATAGCAAATCTAACTTGGAAGTTCCTCCCGATAATATTCTGGCACTTCAATGGCCGAAAAATGTCTGTAAGGTAAATGGAATTATTTGTGTGCCAGTCTGAGTGCTTTGATTGTGAGAGCATGCAAATAGTGTCATTATCACAGAAGCTGCTTTAGAGATCATATTGCCATATTAATAATTAGAATCTGGATGGCATGACTGGTAGGGTTATGGATGTACCTGCTCCCAGTCAACCTTTGCCAGGTCCTGTTTCATGACATTCATATCATCCTTCCCCACTTCAGATCCTTAATTTCTAATCCTTGTACCTTTCCTTATCTACCTTGAAACGCACGTTTGGAACAATAAGGTTGAGAGAAGATTGGTGGTATAGTGGACAATGAAGAGGCTTGTCTCAGGTTACAACTGATTTGGATGAGAGTGTACAAGGCTTGATTAGTAAGTTTGTAGATGACAATAAAGTAGGTGGTATCGCAGATTGCAAAGAGGGTTATCAAAAATTACAGCAGGGTCTTGATCTGCTGGGCAAGTGGGCCGAGGAGAGGCAAATGGAGTTTTATGCAGATCAGTGCAAGATGTTAAATTTTGTAAAGTCAAACCAAGGTAGAACCTTCGCAGTGAATGGCAGGGGCCTGTGGAGTGTTGTAGAGCAGAGGGATCGGGCGGTGGTGCGGTAGTAGAGTTGCTGCCTTACAGCGCCAGAGACCCAAGTTCGATCCTGACTACGTACTTGTCAGTACAGTGTTTGTAAGTTCTCCCCGTGACCTGTGTGGGTTTTCTCTAGGTTTCCTTCCACACCCCAAAGACATACAGGTTTGTTGGATAATTGGCGGGGTACAATTGTAATTTGTCCCTAGTGTGTGTAGATTAGTGTTAATGTGTGGGGATTGCTCATCTGCGCACTCAGTGGGCCGAGGGGCCTGTTTCCACGTTGTATCTCTAAACTAAACTAAAAACTAAGCAGTGAAAGTGCTAGTGTAAAGTGTAGTTCCCTGAAAGTGGCATCACGGGTGGTTTGGGTATTAAAGAGGAGTTTTAGTGTATTGGCTTTCATCAGTCATAGGGAATGGATATGGTGAATGTACAGTTTTTTACCCAGGATAGTGGAATTAAGAACCTGAGAGCATAGGCCTAAGGTGAGAGGGGAAAGAATTAATAAGAATTTCTTCACACAAAGGGTGGTAGGTATGGAAAATGAACTGCCAGAGGAGATCATTGAGGCACGTACAATAACAGCATTTAAAAGACATTTGGGCAGGCACATGGACAGGAAAGGTTTAGTGGGATACTAGAACAAGTGTGCCCGTTGGGCCCGTCCTCGTAGGGTTTCCATTGTAACCGGGAGGGGAGTGGGGGTAGGGAAGGGGGAGGGAGGGAGTAGGGAGGTGTGGAGGGGGGAGGGGAGGGGGAGGGAGGGGGGGAGGGGAGGGGGGAAGGGAGGGAGGGAGAGGGGAGGGAAGGGGGTAGGGGGAGGGGGAGGGAGGGGAGGGGGGAAGGGGAGGGAGGGGGGAAGGGGAGGGGGAGGGAGGGGGGAGGGAGAAGGGAGTGAGGGGGGAGGGAGGGGGACCTCCCCTTTTCCCAGTACCCCTCTTTCCCCATTGGGCCCGTGCTCGTAGGGTTTCCATTGTAACCGGGAGGAGGGGAGGGAGGGGAGGGGGAGGGAGGGAGGAGGGAGGTGTGGAGGGAGGAGGGGAGGGGAGGGGGAGGGGAGGGGGGGAGGGGGGAAGGGGGGAGGAGGGAGGGAGAGGGGAGGGAGGGGGGTAGGGGGGAGGTAAGGGGGAGTGAGGGGGGAGGGAGGGAGGGGGATCTCCCCTTTTCCCAGTACCCCTCTTTCCCCGTTGGGCCCGTCCCTGTAGGGTTTCCATTGTAACCGGGAGGGGTGGAGGGATGGTGGAAGGAGGGGGGAGGGGGAGAGTGATGGAATGGTGGAGGGAGGGGGGAGGGAGTGGGGGAGGGTGGGATGGAGGGAAGGAGGGAGGGGGGGAGTTAGGGGCTGAGTGGTGATGGAGGTTGGGATTGAGGGGGGAGGGAGGGGGGGAGGGAGTGGGGATGGAGGTGGGAAGGAGGGGGGAGGAAGGGGTTGAGGGGGGAAGTGGGACCTCCCCTTTTCCCAGTACCCCTCTTTCCCCCACCACCAAGCCCCCTCCGCAACGACCCCTGTTGTCCCCAGTCCCCATTCACAGACCCCCCCCCCCCCCATTCTCTCTCTCCCCATACACACTCTCAGTGCTTTTTTCGAAACACTTGCCCCGGTGGCCCACGAGCATATGGGCCCAATGCTGATCTGTGTATGTTAAGTAACTTGCAATAAAAAAAAATACTTTAAAAAGAGATAAGTGCTTTTTAAGTGCTTGTTTTGAAACATTCGCGGTCACATAGTGCTTCTCACTGTAGCACCCATCTCAAGTGTGCCCGTTGGGCCCGTCCTCGTAGGGTTTCCATTGTAACCGGGAGGGGAGTGCGGGGGAGGGAAGGGGGAGGGAGGGAGGAGGGCAGGGGAGGGGGAGGGAGGAGGAGGGGAGAAGGGGGGGAGGGAGAGGGGAGGGAGTGGGGTAGGGGAGGGGGAGGGAGGGGGAGGGAGGGGGAGGGGAGGGGGGAGGGAGAGGGGAGGGAGGGGGGGAGGGGGAAGGGGGGAGGGAGGGGTACCTCCACTTTTCCCAGTACCCCTCTTTCCCCGTTGGGCCAGTCCTCGTAAGGTTTCCATTGTAACCGGGAGGAGGGGAGGGAGGGAAGGGGGAGGGAGGGAGGAGGGAGGTGTGGAGGGAGGAGGGGAGGGTGAGGGGTGGCGGGAGGGTGGATGGGGGGAGGGAGGGGGATAGGGGGAGGGTAGGGGGGAGGGAGGTGGGAGGGGAGGGGGGAAGGGGGAGGGGGGAAGGGGGAGGGAGGGGGACCTCCCCTTTTCCCAGTACCCCTCTTTCCCCGTTGGGCCCGTCCCCGTAAGGTTTCCATTGTAACTGGGAGGCGGGGAGGGAGGGGGGAGGGGGATGGAGGGGGGGAGGGGAGGGGGAAGGGGTGGGAGGGGAGGGGGAAGGGGGAGGGGGGAAGGGGAGAGGGAAGGGGGGGAGGGAGGAGGACCTCCCCTTTTCCCAGTACCCCTCTTTCCCCGTTGTGCCCGTCCTTGTAGGGTTTCCATTGTAACCGGGAGGAGGGGAGGGAGGGAGGGAGGGAGGAGGGAGGAGGGGAGGGAGGGGGGGAAGGGGAGGGCGGAAAGGGGGGAGGGGGGGAGGGGGGAGGGAGAGAGGGGGAGGGTTGAAAGAGCATCCCTCTCCCCATCAGGACTGCCTCCTCCATCGACTCCTTTAAGTCCAGGCTCAAAACCTATTTCTACTCCCTAGCTTTTGAGGCTAATTGAGGAGGTACTGTGAACTGTTTGGGAGGGGAGGGGAGGGGGGAAGGGGGGAAGGAGGGGGACCTCCCTTTTCCCAGTTCCCCTCTTTCCCCGTTGGGCCTGTCCTCGTAGGGTTTCCATTGTAACCGGGAGGACGGGAGGGAGGGAAGGGTGAGGGAGGGAGGAGGGAGGTGTGGAGGGAGGAGGGAGGTGTGGAGGGAGATGGGGAAGGAGGGGGGAGGGGAGGGGGTAGGGGGAGGGAGAGGGGAGGGAGGGAGTGGGGTAGGGGGAGGGAGGGGGAGGGTAAGGGGGAGGAGGGGGACCTCCCCTTTACCCAGTACCCCTCTTTCCCCGTTGGGCCCATCCTCGTAGGGTTTCCATTGTAACCGGGAGGAGGGGAGGGAGGGAAGGGGGAGGGAGGGAGGAGGGGGGAGGGAGGGGAGGGGGGAAGGGGGGAGTGAAGGGGTAGGGGGAGGGAGGGGGAGAGGGGAGGGGGGGTAGGGGGGAGGGGGGAGGGAGGGGGAAGGGGGGAGGGAGGGGGATCTCCCCTTTTCCCAGTACCCCTCTTTCCCCGTTGGGCCCGTCCCTGTAGGGTTTCCATTGTAACCGGGAGGGGTGGAGGGATGGTGGAAGGAGGGGGGAGGGGGAGAGGGATGGAATGGTGGAGGGAGGGGGGAGGGAGTGGGGGAGGGTGGGATGGAGGGAAGGAGGGAGGGAGGGAGTTAGGGGCTGAGTGGTGATGGAGGTTGGGATTGAGGGGGGAGGGAGGGGGGGAGGGAGTGGGGATGGAGGTGGGAAGGAGGGGGGAGGAAGGGGTTGATGGGGGAAGTGGGACCTCCCCTTTTCCCAGTACCCCTCTTTCCCCCACCACCAAGCCCCCTCCGCAACGACCCCTGTTGTCCCCAGTCCCCATTCACAGACCCCCCCCCCATTCTCTCTCTCCCCATACACACTCTCAGTGCTTTTTTCGAAACACTTGCCCCGGTGGCCCACGAGCATATGGGCCCAATGCTGATCTGTGTATGTTAAGTGACTTGCAATAAAAAAATATACTTTAAAAAGAGATAAGTGCTTTTTAAGTGCTTGTTTTGAAACATTCGCGGTCACATAGTGCTTCTCACTGTAGCACCCATCTCAAGTGTGCCCGTTGGGCCCGTCCTCGTAGGGTTTCCATTGTAACCGGGAGGAGGGGAGGGAGGGAAGGGGGAGAGAGAGAGGTGTGGAGGGAGGAGGGGAGGGGGAGGGAGGGGGTAGGGGAGGGGAGGGGGGGAAGGGGAGGGGGGGAAGGGGGGAGGGAGAGAGGGGGAGGGGGAGGGAGAGAGGGGGAGGGGGAGGGAGGGGGGAGGGGAAGGGCGGAGGGAGGGGGACCTCCCCTTTTCCCAGTACCCCTCTTTCCCCATTGTGCCCGTCCTCGTAGGGTTTACATTGTAACCGGGAGAAGGGGAGGGAGGGAAGGGGGAGGGGGGGAGGAGGGAGGTGTGGAGGGAGGAGGGGAGGGGGAAGGGGGAAGGGGAGTGGGGGGAGGGAAGGGGGAGGGAGGGGGGAGGGGAGGGGAGGGTGGAAGGGGAGGGCGGAAAGGGGGGGAGGGGGGAAAGGGGGGAGGGGGGAGGGAGAGAGGGGGAGGGTGGAAAGAGCATCCCTCTCCCCATCAGAACTGCCCCCTCCATCGACTCCTTTAAGTCCATGCTCAAAACCTATTTCTACTCCCTAGCGTTTGAGGCTCATTGAGGAGGCGCTGTGAACTGTTTGCGTGTACTGTATGTTTCATTTTTTTCCTTAGTACCTAATCAGATGTACAGCACTTTGGTCAACGTGGGTTGTTTTTAAATGTGCTATACAAATAAAATGGACTTGACTTGACAGCTCTTCGCAACAATGTAGCACAGGGGCATTGTGACGTCACACGCTGAATACCGCTGGGGGGGGGAAGGGGGGTCAGCTCGAGTCCATCTCACAGGGGCATTGTGACATCACAATCCGCACCGCAGCGCCCCCCTTCTGTCAAAACTTCGATAAATCAGGGGGGGCAGCACTTTTAAACCTCTGTAACTTAAAAAATATGCGTCCGAATTAAATAAAAATATCATTTTCCAGCAGCGAACCGCATGCTGATTAAGGCGGTACGTTTTGCCGGAATTGCCGTATTCAGCCGACATCAGTGTTATATATATATATAACACAAGATCTGAGTTTTAGTAGTATACTAGACCGAGTGGGCCCGTTGGGCCCGTCCTCGTAGGGTTTCCATTGTAACTGGGAGGATGGGAGGGAGGGAAGAGGGAGGGAGGGAGGAGGGAGGTGTGGAGGGAGCAGAGGAGGGGGAGGGAGGGGGGGAGGGGAGGGTGGAGTGGAGGGAGAAGGGGGGGAGGGAGGGGGACCTCCCCTTTTCCCAGTACCCCTCTTTCCTCGTTGGGCCCGTCCCCGTAGGGTTTCCATTGTAACCGGGAGGGGGGGAGGAAGGGTGGAAGGAGGGGGGAGGGGGAGGGGAGAGGGATGGAAGGGTGGAGGGAGGGGGGTGGGAGTGGGGGAGGGAGGGATGGAGGGAAGGAGGGAGGGGGGGAGTTAGGGGGGAGGGTTGAGGGAGGTGGAGAGGGATGGGGAGGGAGGGGGAGGAGGGGGGAGGGAGTGGGGATGGAGATGGGAAGGAGGGGGAGGAAGGGGTTGAGGGGTGAAGGGGACCTCCCCTTTTCCCAGTACCCCTCTTTCCTCCACCACCATGCCCCCTCCGCAACGACCCCTGTTGTCCCCATCCCCAGTCCCCATTCTCAGACCCCCCCCCATTCTCTCTCTCCCCCAGACACACTCTCAGTGCTTTTTTCGAAACACTTGCCCCGGTGGCCCACGAGCATAGGGGCCCAATGCTGATCTGTGTATGTTAAGTGACTTGCAATTAAAAAAAATACTTTAAAAAAAGATAAGTGCTTTTTAAGTGCTCGTTTTGAAACATTCGCGGTCACATAGTGCTTCTCACTGCGATCTGTTAGTGGTGCTTTTCGAAACAATGTGGCACCCATCTCACACAAGCATTGGGAGGATGGGAGGGGGGAGGGGGGAAGGGAGGAGGGTAGGGGGGGAGGGAGAGGGGAGGGAGGTGGGTAGGGGGGAGGGAGGGAGGGGGACCTCCCCTTTTCCCAGTACCCCTCTTTCCCCGTTGGGCCCGTCCTCGTAGGGTTTCCATTGTAACCGGGAGGAGGGGAGGGCGGGAAGGGGGAGGGAGGAGGGAGGTGTGGAGGGAGGAGGGGAGGGGAGGGAGGGGGGAGGGGAGGGAGGGGGGTAGGGGGGAGGGGGAGGGAGGGGGAGGGAGAGGGGATGGGGGAGGGGAGGGGGAAGGGGGGGGGGAGGGGGACCTCCCCTTTTCCCAGTACTCCTCTTTCCCCGTTGGGCCCGTCCTCGTAGGGTTTCCATTGTAACCGGGAGGGGGGGAGGGAGGGAGGAGGGAGGTGTGGAGGGAGGTGTGGAGGGAGGAGGGGAGGGGGAGGGAGGGGGGGAGGGGAGGGGGAGGGGGGAAGAGGGGTAGGGGGGAGGGGAGGGAGGAGGGGAGGGAGGGGAACTCCCCTTTTCCCAGTACCCCTCTTTCCCCGTTGGGCCCGTCCCCGTAGGGTTTCCATTGTAACCGGGAGGGGGGGAGGGAGGGTGGAAGGAGGGGGAGAGGGGTGGAAGGGTGGAGGGAGGGGGGGAGGGAGTGGGGGAGGGTCGGATGGAGGGAAGGAGGGAGGGGTGAGTTAGGGGCTGAGTGGTGATGGAGGTTGGGATTGAGGGGGGAGAGAGTGGGGATGGAGGTGGGAAGGAGGGGGAAGGAAGAGGTTGAGGGGGAAGTGGGACCTCCCCTTTTCCCAGTACCCCTCTTTCTCCCACCACCAAGCCCCCACCGCAACGACCCCTGTTGTCCCCCTCCCCAGTCCCCATTCTCAGACCCCCCCCATCTCTTGGAATAAAAAAAAATACTTTTAAAAAAAAAGTGCTTTTTAATTGCTTGTTTTGAAACATTCGCGGTTAAGTGCTTTTTAAAAAAACATTCGCGGTTAAGTGCTGGTTTTGAAACATTCGCGGCTACTTAGTGCTTCTGTCAGTTGCTTTTCGAGGGAGGGAGTAGGGAGGTGTGGAGGGGGGAGGGGAGGGGGAGGGAGGGGGGAGGGGAGGGGGAAGGGGGGGAGGGAGAGGGGAGGGAAGGGGGTAGGGGGGAGGGGGAGGGAGGGGGGAGGGGGGAAGGGGAGGGAGGGGGGAAGGGGAGGGGGAGGGAGGGGGGGAGGGAGAAGGGAGGGAGGGGGGAGTGAGGGGGGAGGGAGGGGAACCTCCCATTTTCCCAGTACCCCTCTTTCCCCATTGGGCCCGTCCTCGTAGGGTTTCCATTGCAACCGGGAGGAGGGGAGGGAGGGTGGAAGGAGGGGGGAGGGGGAGAGGGATGGAATGGTGGAGGGAGGGGGAGGGAGTGGGGGAGGGTGGGATGGAGGGAAGGAGGGAGGGGGGGAGTTAGGGGCTGAGTGGTGAAGGAGGTTGGGATTGAGGGGGGAGGGAGGGGGGAGGGAGTGGGGATGGAGGTGGGAAGGAGGGGGGAGGAAGGGGTTGAGGGGGGAAGTGGGACCTCCCCTTTTCCCAGTACCCCTCTTTCCCCCACCACCAAGCCCCCTCCGCAATGACCCCTGTTGTCCCCCTCCCCAGTCCCCATTCTCAGACCCCCCCCCCCCCCCATTCTCTCTCTCCCCCAGACACACTCTCAGTGCTTTTTTCGAAACACTTGCCCCGGTGGCCCACGAGCATAGGGGCCCAATGCTGATCTGTGTATGTTAAGTGACTTGCAATAAAAAAAAATACTTTAAAAAAAGATAAGTGCTTTTTAAGTGCTTGTTTTGAAACATTCACGGTCACATAGTGCTTCTCACTGCGATCTGTTAGTGGTGCTTTTCGAAACAATGTAGCACCCATCTCAAACAAGCATTGGGAGGATGGGAGGGAGGGAAGGGGAGGGAGGGAGGAGAGAGGTGTGGAGGGAGGGGGGAAGGGGAGGGGGAACGGGGGGGAGGGAGAGGGGAGGGAGGGGGGATGGGATGGGGAAGGGGGGAGGGAGGGGGACCTCCCCTTTTCCCAGTACCCCTCTTTCCCCGTTGGGCCCGTCCTCGTAGGGTTTCCTTTGTAACCGGGAGGAGGGGAGGGAGGGAGGAGGAGGTGTGGAGGGAGGAGGGGAGGGGGGGAGGGGAGGGGGAGGGAGAGGGTTAGGGGGGAGGGGGAGGGGGGAGGGGAGGGGGGAAGGGGAGGGAGGGGGACCTCCCCTTTTCCCAGTACCCCTCTTTCCCCGTTGGGCCCGTCCCCGTAGGGTTTCCTTTGTAACCAGAAGGGGGGGAGGGAGGGTGGAAGGAGGGGGGAGGGGGAGAGGGATGGAAGGGTGGAGGGAGGGGGGGAGGATGGAGGGAAGGAGGGAGGGGGGGGGAGTTAGCGGAGGAGGGGTGAGGGAGGTGGGGAGGGAGTTGGGGAGGAGGGGGGGAGGGAGTGGGGATGGAGGTGGGAAGGAGTGGGGAGGAAGGGGTGAGGGGGGAAGGGGGGGAGGGAGGGAATAGGGGCCCCATGCTGATCTGTGTATGTTAAGTGACTTGCACAACTTTAAAAAACTGGCAGTTGCTTTTCGCAACAATGTTGCAACAATCTCACACAAGCATTGTGACGTCACAAGCTGAAGATGTAAATTTAAAACCGAGCTGATCTCTCATTGGTGCACGGGTGCCATTGTGACATCACGCACTGAAGCCCCTTCAAGAAAAGGGTTAGAAATGAAAATTTATACTTTAATATCTCTCTAGCTTTAAAAAGGTAGCTTCAATTTGAACGAAAGTACTTACAATAGTTGCCCATGTTAATGGTGAATACGGCGGTACAAAAATCGTAGCGCTTTGGTGTACCGTCTGGGAGGAGTAGGGTTTGGACCCTTCAAGAAAAGTGTTAGAAATGAAAATTTAAACTTTAATATCTCTCTAGCTTTAAAAAGGTAGCTTCAATTTGAACGAAAGTACTTACAATAGTTGCCCATGTCAATGGTGAATACGGCGGTACAAAAATCGTAGCGCTTTGGTGTACCGTCTGGGAGGAGCAGGGTTTGTAAGTTATGGACAGAAATCTTCGGAATCTTCCGTATATACATACGGAATCTTCCGTATATACATACGGAATGTTGGACCGCAGAGTTTTAGTATTATATAGATAGATGGGCCATACCTAAGGAAATGGGACTAGCTTAGGTGAGGCACCTTGGTCAGCATGGACGAGTTCGATCAATGGGGCTGTTTCCATGATAACTCTTTACGACCGAGCACACACTTTATGCAGGTATGCCAAATAAGACAATCCACTGTTTGTTGTCACCAATGGAGTGTGTCGATGTTGAAAGGCTTCAAGAATACTGTACGAGCATCTCTGAAACTTGTTCTGTCACCACCTGATCGTTTGCCCTCAGTCAGCGATCCATAAAACAGCTGCCTTCTGACATCAGACCCTCTTGTGTCATGTCCTGCTCCTCTGATCTGTGATTCCTTCAGTAACGTGTACATGTTTTTAGTTTCAGAGATATAGAGTGGAACAGGCCCATTGAGTCCGTGCTGAACAGCAATCACCAGTACACTAGTTCTATCCTACACACTAGGGACAATTAACCTACAAACCCACACGTCTTTGGGATGTGGGAGGAAACCAGAGCATCCAGAGGAAACACACGCAGTCACAGCAAGAACGTGCAAACTCCATATAGACAGCACCCGTAGTCAGGATGAAACCCGGGTCTCTGGCATTGGGAGGCAGCAGCTGTACTACTGCGCCATTGTGCCACCCATGGTGAGGAGGTTTATTTGGGACAGAATGTGTGTATCTGGATTTATGTCTGAAGAGTGATTGGTTACATGGTGATATTGATCTAATAAGATGGGCAGAGCAATGTCAGGTGGAAGTGAGACCATATACATCAAAGGTCTAATAAGGGTAGAACAAGAGGAAAGGTTATGGAGGTTAGGCCAGTGGTCTGCTCTTCCTGTGGGAGTTTGGGAACATTTCTGGTGTGTCTGACTACACCTGCAGGAGGCTGTGTCCAGCTGCAGCTTCCCACTGTGTAGTGCCGTGGAGAATTTGATTTACGGAGAACTTTATTGACTGAATTTAGCAATTAGTCACACTGCAGGTAGAGAAAGGAAGGAGGTGGATGACCAGGAGGAGCAGTAAGTGCAGGCAGGTCGTGCAGGAGTGAGTGCCCTGTGGTCATTCCCCTCGCAGACAGAGTAGGTCTCTCAGAGGAAAGTTGCAGCAGTAGCCAAGGTGTGGCACCACAGTTGGCTGTGATGCACAGCAGGGCAAGGAAACATCTCAGTGAGCTGTGGTGTGGGGAAGAGATGGACTTCCCCTTGGCTCAGAGCGAGATCCCAGGATGGTTTGTTGCCTCTCTCGTGTCAAGGACAGAGATGTCTTGGATTGGATCCGGGACATTGTGAAAGGGGAGGGAAAACAGCTGAGATTGTTGTACACAATGGTACTGACAACCTAGGCAGAACGAGAGGTGAGATCCGACAGGGTGAACTTAGAGAGTTTGGTAGAAGTTTACAAAGCAGAACTTCCAGAGTGTAATCTCAAAATTCCTCTCAGTGCCATATGCCAACGATGGTAACAATAGAATAGATGAACGCATGGCTGAAGAACTGGTGCAGAAGGCAGGCCTTTAGCTGATGAGATCACTGGGATAACTTCTGGGCAGGTGTGACCTGTACAAGAGGGACAGGGTGCATCAAAACTGGAAAAGGACTAACATCCTCTCAGGGAGGTTTGAGGAATGGGTAGTAAAGGCTTTTGGTACCTTCATTAATCAGGGTGTTGAGTAAAGAAGTTGCAATATTGTGTTACAGTTGCACAAGACTTTCAGGCTGCATTTGGAGTATTGTGTTCAGTTTTGGTCACTCTGCAATAGGAAGGATGTCATTAAGCTTAAAGAGCACAGAGAAGCTGAAGAGGATGTTGCCAGGACTTGTGAGCCTGTGCTACAGAGAGAGGTTGTGTAGGCGAGAACGTTATTCTTTGGAGTGCAGGAAGATGAGCAATGATCTTATAAAGGAGTATAAGGTCTTGAGGGGAATAGATAGGGTATTTTACCGAACGCGGGGGAATCATGAACAAGAAGACTTAGGTTAAAGGTGAGTGGGGCAAGATTTGATTGGAACCTGAGGGTCAATTTCTTCACCCAGAAGGTGGTGGCAACATAGATTACAGCCACCTGCTCCATGACCCTTGCATCCTTTAACAACCTGGGATTATCCCTTCCGGTGCAAGTGACTTGTTAGTGTTACCTCCTCCTCCTCATCAGTTACCCCCACCCCCTCTCCCAGATCTGCATCACTCCGCTTCTGGCAGCTCCCATTTCCTGATAACGGGTGATACAATGCCCTCAGCCATGTTCCAGCTGTGCCTCTACCTTGATGCAGATCACTCCGTTATACCCTGATCTCCACACTCCGCTCATCCCATTTACAGGCCTTTGGAAGGCTCTTTGTTCCACTTTCCCTTGAAAAGCCTCTCTCCTTTTGTACTCACTGCCTCTCCCAACTCACCACATTCAGGTGGGTTTCCATTGAAGTCTCACCTTCCTCATGCTCACTCCTTCCTTCACTCCCTCCTGGGTGATCCAGGGAGCACCTGAGTTCCTTTACTTTTCCCTGGTGTGGGAATACTCCTCGTCTGTACATAAAACATTCCCCATTCTTCAGTGACAGTGCCAGCTGCCACAATATCAACACTTGTGATACATGAGGACTGGGGAGAGCAGTCCATATCGCGATTTACTAACACAAAGCACATTATCTATGTTTGCGTAAGGAAACAAGAGTTGAAAAGTATTCTGTCCATTTATTTTTTTCTCCAAATAAAATTTGGCAATCTCTAATTTTTTTTGGTATCCCAGATCTTTGAAACTTGTGATTTTTTGTCCACTGAAGAAATGGCAGGCAGGTTGGTGCAGTGTATTTCCTGCAGGTTATGGGTGGTCAAGGATGCCTATGGAGCTTCTGGAGACTACACCTGCAGGAATTGTGTCCAGGTGCAGCTCCTGAGTGAACGTGTTGGGGAACTGGGGAAGCAGCTGGATGACCTTAGGGCCATCCTGGAAAATGAGAGTTTCCTGGACAAGTGAAGTTGTTAAGCCAGTGATTCAGGAGGAGAGCAGGTGGGTGACTGGGAGAAAAGGGAGTAAACGTGGAGAGCAGGCGACCCCGGTGGCTGTGCCGAATGAAAACAGGTATGCCCCCTTAGGAGTTGTCGGAGCAGAAGACGCTTCCAGTCCAAGCGGTGAACAGGTCGGTGGCTCCAATCCTGGCAAGGAGACTCGACTGGGGAGACCGACGTCAGGCAGAGCCATAGTAGTGGGTGACTCCATTGTCCGAAGTGTGGGCAGGAGATTCTGTAGCGGCAGGCGGGACTTCAGGATGGTCTGTTACCTCCCTGGTGCCAGGGTTAAATATGTCACAGACCGACTTCAGAACATCCTCAAGAGGAAGGGTGAACAGCCAGAAGTGGTTGTGCACGTGGGCATGAACGACGTCGGGAAGAAGAGGAAGTTTTGCAAAGTGAATTCCAGCCCAAGCGAGTTTGTGCATGGCCTTAAGGACATCCCCTCTCTTCAGTCTATAGTAGTTGGCATCCGTCCATCGGCGAGAGGCGACGGTGAAGCTTTGATGCTGTCTTGTTTGGAGAAGGGAATGTTTAATCGATAGTCTATAATACCATTTTCCTCTGCCTCCCATCTCCTGTTTTCCATCCTTACCTTTTCTGACCACCATATCTTTGAATATTAAGAGGTCTGTTCTGCCGAGAATGAGCCATGTGATCAGCAGCACATCATAATCACACATGGCTCTTTGTACCTGCAGCTCACCAATCTTACTCATCACATTCTGTGTATATTGTGGACACCAGATTGTGTCTCTCAATTTGCTCCTATCCAACAATTCCTTCTCTGTCATCATCCAACACTCACACCCTCTGTTCACCTTATTTATTTTTGCTGTTATTGCCTGGTATGCCCATACCCTGCTGATCTTGATTCAACTGTCGTGACTTGGGCATTGTCCCAATCCTATTAACTTGTGACCCGTCCATCTCATACAGGTTTCATCTGCCTCTGAATCTGAATGTACCTGCATGCACCATGGATATTACCAGTCTATCACCACCTTCTCTTCACATTCTGTTCTCCCTGAAGCCTGGCCGTGCCAGCAGCCCAGAGATTGCCACCTGTCCACCTCTGGCAACATTGACAGACTTCCATTGCTGCCTTCTCCACATTGGTACCAATGTGTACCACTTGTTCTGGGTCCCACTTTCCTCTGCACCCTCTCACTCATATCCTGAGAAGCAGAGAAACATCCACCTGGAGAGAAGCAACCAATCCCACAGTCACTTTGACCCATCCACCTGTCTCTTCCACCCCTCCCTTTGTTCACTCACCCCTCTGTCCTTTTGCCAAACCCTCCCATTGCCTGCCCACTCTCTGCCTGACAATGACCCCAATGATCTATCTTTTTTTTAACCTTTTTCATCCATTTTGTTTCAGTGATGGGTTTTCTTTGTTCTTTCTCCAGGTGAATCACTGGACCGGCAAAGGATGTGAATTTGAATGGTGGACCATCCATGGCTGGTGGTAAGTCTCGTTACTCAGATGGGTTCTAGTGAGAGATGGGAGTTGTCAAGGAGAGCTGACAGGGGGGTCTCCAGTGGTAGTGTCGGGCTGTGGTGCTGGTCTGTGGTCTCCACTGAGCCCAGGAACTGGACACCAGCACCAGAACAACAGCTGGTTCTGCAGCTGCACGGCTGCATTCTGAGCAAAGGTCTTCAGCTCCACCTCAAATGGCCGCCCCTGAATCTGACACAACCCTGTCAGTCCCCCTCACAATTTAGACAATTCATGAAGATCACCTCTCATTCCAAAATCTCCAGTGAGCTTCGGCCCAACCTGCTCAATCTCTCATACAGCACCCCATCCCAGGACTCAACCTTTCACCATTCACCCAACTGCTTCCATGGCAGCTATACCTCTCTTTAAATAAAGGGACCAAGAATCTGTTGTGATGTCACTAAAGGTCTGCAGAGACAAAGCCAGACCTCTGTTGGAATAATATATTCAAGACGTGAGTGACAATTAACTTCTTTGTTCACAATAACGTGTCAAGCCAGAGACTGCTCTGCTGACTCAGAGCATGCGACCTTTTAATATCATATTTAATAGCAAGAAATGTGGAGTGGGTCACGTATATTTGTTAACATGGTTAACTATTGTGATCCAGAATTCTCTTCTTTCCCTTATCAGCCTTAACATTAAAGATCAAAAGTACAAGGTCAGACATGTTCAACCTATGAGACACTTCACTAAAATAAAGTTCTATTTCCACGGTACGAAGTGCTCATAAGACAGAGAGCAGTTCAGTTCTTCCCACAATTCCCACACCTCCTCACTATTACACTTCACACCCGGCAAACCCGGGACGGGGTATATTTGCTGTCATTGCTCCAAGCTGCAGTGTGGGAGCACCGATTCTGCAACGCTGGAGTTACCACGGAGCCCCTGGTCTCTGGCACTGAGACAGAACAGGAAGTGTTGTCCCTGTGAAGAAGTTGTCAGCAAAGTGCAGGAACTCTTCAGCTTGGAGGTAGTAACTCATCCCATCCATTTATCTTCCAGGCCCCCCCAGGGTCGCAATGTGAATAGGGATCCGTATAACTACAACAAAATAAAGGTCAGTAGTACTTACGGTTCAAGACCATCGTGGGTTTTGGGTCTGGGGTGACACGCTGGCACACAGGCCTTTGGTCAATTTCTCTAGAGGGTGGGTGGGCTTTTCAAATCACACAGCAGCAGGAAGTGTTCTCAGGTCTGTTCTCTGGGCATTTTACATTGGCCTCAGCTGCAGTATTTGAGATTGTGTACATTAACACACAAACCCATTGAAAACCTTCAGTTTGTAACCCACTCCTAGTATCTGTTATTCAACATGTAAATTACTTCCTACAGACAATGAATGACTTCCCACTCTGTAACTCTGGTATCTGTTATTTCCACACATAAACTATCTGAACTCCTGCCATAGATCCAAGCATGTTACTCCCCCACAGATATCTGATATTAGAATCATGCAGCATGCAAAGAGACCTGTCAGCTTACCCATGCCAATCAAGATGTCTACCAAAGCTAGTGTGCTTTGCCTGTTTGGCTCATATCCCTCTAAACCCTTCCTATGCATAAACCTGTACAAGTGTCTTTTAAACGTTATAATTCTACCCATCTCTACCAATTTCTGTGGCAGCTTCTTCCTTATACCCAGCACCCTATGTGGGAATAAGTCTCTCCCCTCTCACATTAAAGCTGCGCCCTCTAGTTTTAGACTCCCCTCTGCTGGAGTATAGGCTGTGACCATGCGCCTTCTCTATGCTTCCCATGATTTCATAAACCTCCATAAGATCACCCCTCGGCCTCCTTCACTCCAGGGAAAACAGTCCCTGTCTGTTCAGTCTGATCAATCTGAAGAAGGTTCCCAACCCAAAAGGTTTCCTGTCTATTCCCTCTGCAGATGCTGCCTGAATCCAGCATCTTACTCCAGCATTGTTTTTGCTAAAGATTCCGGTGCCTGCAGTTTCTTGTGTCCACAGCTGATCTAATGTCACCTAATAACTCAAGCCTTCCAATCTTGTAGTATTTCACCTGTGAATATTAGGTGTAGCGGGACAGGAGGCATCTCTGGAGAGAAGGACTGGATGACATTTCAGATCGAGACCCTTCAGTCTGAAGAAGTCTTATCCGAAATGTTATCCATTCCTTTTCTCCAGAGATGCTGCCTGTCCCACTGAGTTACTCCAGCATTTTGTGTCTACCGTCGATTTAAACCAGCATCTGCAGTTCTTTCCTACACAATATTAGGTCTAGGTTCGGCTTAAGTTTATTGTTGTCACATGTTCCGAGATACAGTGAAAAGCTTTCTTTTGCATGCTTTCCAATCAGATCAGAAAATACTATACATAAATACAATCAAGCCAAACTCGAGTGCAATAGATAGAACAAAAGGGAAGATACAGAGTGCTGGAGTAACTAAGAATATGTTTCTCAGCTTTGTAGTGCATTAGTTCCAGAAACAAAGTCCAATGTCTGCAATGCAGTAGAGGTGAATTGGTTTAGTCCCCTAGTTAATGGAAGGACCGTTCAGAAGCTTGATAACAGAGGGGAAGAAGCTGTTCTGGAGTCTAGTGTTGCACGCTTTCAAGCTTCTGTACCTTCTGCTGGAAGGGAACAGGGAGAAGGATGACCAGGGTCTGACAAGTCAGTGATTGTGTTGGTTGGGTCACTGGTTGGGTCTAAGTCTGGTCTGTGTTAAACAAAGAAACAAAGTGCTGGAGTAACTCAGTGGGTCTGGCAACATCTCTGAGGAATGTGGATTGGAGACGTTTCAAGTCAGGATACTTCTTCAGACTGATTGTAAGGGGTGGGGGAAAAGAAAGCTGGAAGAGAGGAGGGGGATTACAAATTGTGAAGCCATAGGAAGAGATGTAAGAGGAGGGGGAAGGGAGAAATAGGTGTGAGCCAGGTAAGGGGGGGGTGGGGGGGGAGGGGGGGTTGTTAGAGGTCACCTAAAATTGGAGGATTCCATGTTCATACTCTTGGGTTGTAAGCTTGGTAAATGTTAAAAACCCCATCTCTAGTGTGTGTAGGATAGTGCAAGGGTCGCTGGTTGGCGAGGACTTGGGCCAAAGGGCCTGTTTCCGCACTAAATGTTAATCTGAATCCTATGTTTAAAAAGCTTTGAGACAAATGCTTAAATAGGACTTGGCAGAGAGGGATACTGTCTTAATGTGGGCAAATGGGATTAGTGTAGTTGGGTAAATTGCATGAACCCAGTATGCCAAAGAGCTCAATTCGATGCTTATAGAGTTGTAGAGTAATGCAGCACAGAAACGTTTCCTTCAGGTAACCTTGTCTATGCTGACCATGATCCTCATCTGCATGACCCCATTTGACCACATTGGGATCTCATCTCTCTATTCCTTTCCTACCCATGTATCTGGACATTCCTACCCTGGGGAAAGGACTCCAACTATCTATGCTGTCAATGCCCCTCATGATCTTATTATCCTTTATCAACCTCCTTTTCAGCCAACATCCTGGTGAATTGTTTTTGTCCAACTCCGTGAAGAGTTGGTGCAGGGGGCAGGGATTCGGATTTCAGGATCTTTGGGATCTTTTCCGGGGCAGGGGTGACCTGAATAAAAGGGACGGGTTGCACCTAAACTGGAGGGGAACAACATCCTAGCGGGAAGGTTTGCTAATGCTACATGGGAGGGTTTAAACTAGATTGGCAGTGGGGTGGGATCTCGTGCAGGACAGAGGCACAGGAGAGGTTAGAATGGAGGGTGGTGTAGGAAAGGTTGATGGACAGAAGAGGGAAAAACCCGGAGAGCGAGGAAGGATTGATGGTTTAAACTGCATGTATTTTAATGCAAGGGCTTGATGGGTAAGGCATATGAGCTTAGGACGTGGTTAGGTTCGCACGACTGGGACGTTATAGCCATGACTGAAACCTGGATAAGGGAGGGGCAGGACTGGCAGCTCAATGATCCGGGGTACAGGAGCTTCAGGAGAGACATGGGTGAGGAAAAAAGCAGAGGGGGAGTTGCATTGTTTATTAAGGAGGATGGCACGGCTAGGTTCAGAGGTTAAGTTCAGAGGTAACATTACGGACAGTTCGTCTAGTGAAGCTATGTAGGTGGAGCTGAGGAACAAGAAAGGGATGATCAGGAAAGGGGTGTACTACAAATGCCCAAATAGTCAACGGGAATTAGAAGAGCAAATGTGCCAGGAGATTGCAGACAGCTGCAGGTCAAATAAGGTTGTTGTAGTAGGGGATTTTAACTTTCCTAATATAGACTGGGAAAATCATAGCATGAAGGGTTCAGATGAGGTTTAAGAAAGCTATGGACCGGGATGGAGAGGGACCATGTGTTAGACAATAGACAATAGACAATAGGTGCAGGAGTAGGCCATTCAGCCCTTCGAGCCAGCACCGCCATTCAATGTGATCATGGCTGATCACTCTCAATCAGTACCCCGTTCCTGCCTTCTCCCCATACCCCCTCACTCCGCTATCCTTAAAAGCTCTATCCAGCTCTCTCTTGAAAGCATCCAACGAACTGGCCTCCACTGCCCTCTGAGGCAGAGAATTCCATACCTTCACCACTCTCTGACTGAAAAAGTTCTTCCTCATCTCCGTTCTAAATGGCCTACCCCTTATTCTTAAACTGTGGCCCCTTGTTCTGGACTCCCCCAACATTGGGAACATGTTTCCTGCCTCTAATGTGTCCAATCCCCTAATTATCTTATACGTTTCAATAAGATCCCCCCTCATCCATCTAAATTCCAGTGTATACAAGTCTAATTGCTCCAGCCTTTCAACATACGACAGTCCCGCCATTCCGGGAATTAACCTAGTGAACCTACGCTGCACGCCCTCAATAGCAAGAGTATCCTTCCTCAAATTTGGAGACCAAAACTGCACACAGTACTCCAGGTGCAGTCTCACCAGGGCCCGGTACAACTGTAGAAGGACCTCTTTGCTCCTATACTCAACTCCTCTTGTTACGAAGGCCAACATTCCATTGGTTTTCTTCACTGCCTGCTGTACCTGCATGCTGCCTTTCAGTGACTGATGCACTAGGACACCCAGATCTCGTTGAACATCCCCTCTTCCTAACTTGCTCAACTGGGGTAAGGCCAACTTTGAGGGTATGAGAGAACCTTCAAGTTGACTGGAGCAGGTTATTTGATGGGGAAAGGAACATCGGCCAAGTGGGATGTTTTTAAAAGTGTACTAAAGAGAGCTCAGGATGTGTACGTCCCCGTTAGAGTGAAAGGCATAGCAGGCAAAGAAGGCAGCTTGGCTGATGAGGGAAATTGAGATGTTAGTCAAAAACAAGAAGGATACATGGGACAGGTATAGGCAGCTGGGATCAAGTGCACCCCTGGAGGAGTTTTGGGAACTAAGGAGCAACTAAAAAAAGGAGAACAGAAGGGCAAAAAAGAGGCCAGGAGATAGCTCTGGCGGGTAGCCTCAAGAACAATTCCAAAAGATTTTATAAATAATTAAGGGAGAAAGGGTAACTAGAGAGAGAGTGGGACATCTCAGGAATAAAAACTGTCACCTCTGTGTGGAGCCACAGGAGATGGGCAAGGTCCTCAAATGAGTATTTCTCCTTTGTATTTACCGTGGAGAAAGACAGTAGGGCAGAGGAAATTGGAGCATTCACTGGAAGTGTCATGAGAGTCATTGTTACCGTCAAGGAAGTACTGAAGGTACTGTCGTGTATGAAGGTAGACAAATCTCCGGGGCCTGATCAGATATATCCGACGACATTCCGGGAAACTAGAGAGGAAATTGCGGGAGCCCTGGTTGAAATTTATGAGTCATCCTTAAATACAGGAGAGGTGCCAGATTGGAGGGTGGCAAATGTTGTGCCTCTTTTCAAGAAAGGCTGCAGGGAAAATGCTGGGAACTATAGGCCGGTGAGCTTAACATCTGTAGTTGGAAGTTACTGGAGAGTATTCTGAGGGATAGAATATACAGGCATTTGGATGGGCAAGGGCTAATTAGGAATAGTCAGCATGGTTTTGTACGTGGGGAGGTCATGTCTCAGAATTCTGATTGATTTTTTTGAAGACGTGAGCAAAAATGTTGATGAGGGCAGAGCTGTAGAAGTTGTGTTAATGGACTTCAGTACGGTGTTCGACAAGGTTCCACATGGTAGGCTGCTCTGGAAGATTAGATCTCATGGGATCCAAGGAGAGATAGCTGAAAGGATAGCTAATTGGCTCCATGGAAGGAGGCAGAGGGTGATGGTGGAAGGTGGCTTCTCAGAATGGAGGCCTGTGACTAGTGGTGTGCCTCAGGGTTTGGTGCTGGGCCCATTACTGTTTCCCATCTACATCAATGGATGAGAACATACAGGGCAAGATTATCAAATTTGCTGATGACACCAAAGTTAGTGGTTTTGCAGATAGTGAAGATGGTTGTGAACAATTGCAGCAGGATCTGGATCGATTGGCAAGGTGGGCGGAGGAGTTGTGATGGAATTTAATGCAGAGAAGTGTGAGGTGTTGTATTTTGGGACGTCGAACAAGGGTAGAACCTACACAGTAAAATGGTAGGCCTCTGTGTAGTGTTGCAGAGCAGAGGGATCTAGGAGTACAAGTGCATGGTTCCTTGAAGGTCACGTCGCAGGTAGATAAGGTAATCAAAAAGGCTTTTGGCACTTTGGCCTTCATCAGTCAGAGTATTGAGTATAGAAGTTGGAAGGTCATGTTACAGTTTTATAAGACGTGTTCAGTTCTGGTCACCATGTTATAGGAAAGATATTGTCAAGCTTGAAAGGGTTTAGAAAAGATTTACAAGGATGTTGCCACGACTAGAGGGTGTGAGCTATAGGGAGAGGTTGACTAGGCTGGGTCTCTATTTCATGGAGCGTAGGAGGATGAGGGGAGATCTTATAGAGGTGTATAAAATCATGAGAGGAAGAGATCGGGTAGATGCACAGAGTCCTTTACCCAGAGTAGGGGAATCAAGGACCAGAGGACATAGGTTCAAGGTGAAGGGGCAAAGATTAAATCGGAATCCGATTGGTAACTTTTTCACACAGAGGGTGGTGGGTGTATGGAACAGGCTGCCAGAGGAGGTAGTTGAGGCTGGGACTATCCCATCGTTTAAGAAACAGTTGGACAAGTACATGGATAGGACAGCTTTGGTGTATTATGGACCAAGCAAGTGGGACTAGGGTAGCTGGGCCACTGTTGGCCGGTATGGGCGAGTTGGGCCGAAGAGCTTGTTTCCACACTGTACCACTCTATGACTCTATAACTATAAATCTACGACTCAATATTCAAGTCTACACATAACTTTTGGGTTTCTGTTAGATTATGTGGAAATCCTCACTTGGATTCCAACCTGTAATTCCTGAGTATCTGTTTATTTACAAACCCCCAAATCCCTGGATTAGATCCCACCCTATTCCCAGATACCTGTATCTGTTTTCATATCGCTGACCAACTTGATTGCAATCCAGCTGCTATCGCTGTGTAGGGTATGTGATGTTCTCTTTCTTGTATTTTCAGTTTTTATTTCACTCTTGTCCTGACACAAACTGTTAATTTGTTTATTTTCAGACTTTACGGCGTATTTTGGACAAATATTGGCCAGATCTGTCTGTCTATAAAAAACTTTGGTAATGGTTTGTACCTAAGGTGGATAAATCCCCAGGGGTTGACCAAATGTATACTTGCACCTTGTGAAAAGCTAGGGTAGAAATTGTGGAGCCCTTGCACAGATATTACCATCATCTTTAGGCACAGGTGAAGTTCCAGTAGACTGGAGGGTGGCTAATGTACAGTTATTTAAGGGCACCAAGGACAAGCCAGGGCACCACTGGTGAGTGAGCCTGCATCAGTAGTGGGTACGTAACTGCAGGTGATTCTGAGGGACATCATTTACCAGCAGTTGATAGATAAAGACTGATCAGGGATAATCATAGGAAATCATATCTCACAAAGCAGACAGTTTTTTAAAGAGGTGACCAAGAGGATTGATTGAGGTTAAAGATCGTTGTCTATGTGGACATTAGCTGGGCCATGACAAGGTCATAAGTGATTGGAGCAGAATTAGGCCATTCGGTCATTCCACAATAGTGACCCAGCATCGATCCCTGTGGCACACCACTGGTTTCTGATCTCCAATCTGAATAACAACTCTTTACTATACCCTCTGGCTCTTGCCATCAAACCAATTTTCTCACCAATTGGCTAGTTTGCCGTGGATCCCATGTGATCTAACCTTCCAGCCGAGCTTACAATGCGATACCTTGTCAAAGGCCTTGCTGAATTTAGCAGGCCACACTGCCCTCATCAATCCTCTTCTAACTTCTAAATGTTGTGAGAGTCACTGCTTCCACTGCCTCGAGCAGTGTGTTTCAGATTCCAACTACCCTCTCTTGAAAAAGTTATTTTCAGATCTCTAAATCTTTTCCCACTTCTCCTAAAAGTGAGCCATCTAGTTTCCTACTATCTGCTCTGTCTCTTACTCTCATACCTTTGTGCATGTCCACCGGGTCCCCTTCAGCCTCCTCAACTCCCGGGAAAGCTAACGCTGTCTATCCAGTCGTTCCTCATAATTCAGGTGCCTAATCCTAGATCAGAATTATACAGTTCTCCAGGTGTGGCCTGACCAATAGATAAAGTTGTAACACTGTTCTTATTTAGTGCCTGACAAATGAAGGGAAATATTGTGCACACCTGTGCTGGCAACCTTGTGTACTGCACACCTGCAATCCTTGGGTTTGAACACCAAAGTTTGTCTGTTCAATGGTTTAGGTGGCACAGTGGTACAACTAGTAAAGCTACCACCACACGGCTCCAGTAACCCCTGGTTCAATCCTGATATCTGCCTCTGCCTGTGTTTGTACATTCTCCCTGTTATTCTGTGGGCTTCCCAAGGGTGCTCTGGATTCTTCCCACATTCAAAAGATGTGTGAGGGCTACGTTAATTGGCTGCTATAAATTAAGGGGGAGAATCTATGGGGCAATTGATCATAAAATGGGTGCTTGGTGGTCAGTGCAGACTCAGTAAGCCAAATAACTGACTGCTGTGCTGTACCTTCATATGAGTCAAATCTCCAACCCACTGGATCCCCTCCCACGGACACTCTCCCCACCATTCTGCCCCATCACCCATTCTGCCCCATCACCCACTCTCCCCACCACTCTCCCCCATCACCCACTCTCCCCCATCACCCACTCTCCCCATCCCCACCCCTCCTATGGACACTCTGCCCCATCACCCACTCTCCCCACCCCCTTCCCACCCTTCAACGGACACTCACACCACCCACTCTCTACACCCCTCCCACGGACACTCTCATCACCCACTCTACACCCCTCCCACTGACACTCTCCCCCATCACCCACTCTCCCCATCCATGGACACTGTGCCTCATCACCCACTCTCCCCAACCCCACCCCTCCTGTGGACATTCTCCCCCATCACCCCTCCCCTCCCACTGACACTCTCCCCAACACTCACTCTCTCCACCCCCTCCCCACCCACGGACACTCTCCCTCATCACCCACCCTCCCTGCCCCTACCCCTCCTATGGACATTCTCCCCCATCATCGCTCCCCTCCCATGGACATTCTCCTTCATCACCCACTCTCCCCACCCCCACCCCCACCATGGACATCACCCACTCTCCCCACCCCCACCCCTACCCCTACCCCTCCCCTTCCAACTGGACAAATAATGTTTTGGTTCCTGGTCTTCAGACTGGAGAAAGGTCCTGATCTGAAAAGTCATCAGTCCATTTTCTCCCTGCAGATACTGTCTGGTCTGCTAAGTTCCTCCACCAACTTGTTTTTAACTTCCTCTAAACATTTCTATCCATATGCCTGTCCAAATGTCTTTTAAATCCATCTCTACATGACCTCTGTCAGCTTATTCCGTAAATGTAGCACCGTCTGTGTGGAAAAGATTGCCCCTTAGGTCCCCTTTAAATCTTTCCCCTTTCACCTTAAACCTATGCCCTCATGTTTTAGACACCCCAACCCTGGGAAAGCAGTCACTTTATTGCCTTCTTCGCTCCAGTGAAAACAGCCCCAGCCTGTCCAGTCCCTCCATATCATTCAATCCCTCCTGTCCCTGTTACATCCTCATCAATCTCTTCTGTACCCTTTCCAACTTAATGACGGGGTTCCCATAGTTGAAATTATTCCTATATATTTAGTTGGAATAATTCCTGTAGTTGGGTGACTGGAACTTTGCACAATAGTCCAAGTGTGGTCTCACCACCAATATCATTCAAAGACAGTTTCTGTTTCTCCTTCAATCCATCTTTCAGCTCTGCACTCTTGAAAACTCTTCATATTGAAACATTGCTGTTCCTAATCTCTTTCCACAGGTCCCAACAGTGGGAGGCACATGGTAAGCCTGCTACTCAGACATTAACAGTGCGTGAGTACTTTGAGAAAGGTCTGAACTACTACAGGTGAGGACCTGATGTGTGTATCTCACTGACATACAGCCCCACCACCACCATCCACGGGAGGAGAGAGAGACAAAATGAGGAAGGGTGGCAGAGAGACAAATATATGGAAGAAGATAGACAGAGGCAGGGAGATGGAGAGAGAGAGAGATGGAAGGAGGGAGAGGAGGAGGACGGACAGAGAGAGAGTCTGAGGGAGAAGTGATGGAGAGAGTAAGAGTGACAGAGGGGGGACAATGAGAAGGAGAGGAGATTGAGGACAGAGCACAAAGAGATGGGATGGAAAAGATGGAGAGTTGAAGGAGAGAGCAACAGTGTGTGAGTGGCAGAGAGAGAGTGGGAGATAAAGGATGCAGCGAGGGAGAGAGAGAAGGGGGAGATGCACAGATGCCTGACAAAACAAACAGATGTGTGAAACAGAGGCAGACACAGGAAGATAGATAGATAGTTACAGATAGATGTGTGAAAAGAGGAGAGGAGGACAGATGTGAAGAGATGGAGAGCTATACAGGCAGGGAGAAAGAGATGGATGGGTAGAGGGAGAGGCAGAATATAGATCATATAGACAGAGAGCTATGCAGCATGGAAACAGGGCCTTCAGCACCTATTCCATGCTAACCAAAGTGTTCACCTCGAGCCACACCCATTAGGTTGCGTTTGGCCCATACTCCTCTAAACCTTTCCAATCCATGTACCTGTCCGTATAACTTTGAAATATTGTTATTGTACTCGCTCCTCCTACCTCTTCTGGCAGCTCATTTCATACTCCCACCACCCTCAGATCCCTTTTAAATCTTTCCCCTCTCATCGAAAATCTAGTTTGACACTCTCCCGCCCTTGGGAAAAGACTGTGATCATCCACATGATCGAAGTTCCCTGTGTTACACCCTGCATTGTTCCAGGCCTATCAGTACAATGCAGCACAGGAACAGGCCCTTTGGCCCACAATGTCAGTGCTGTTCATGATGCCAAGATAAACTAATCTCCTCCACCTGCACATGATCCACATCCCTCCATTCCCTGCATATCCATGTACTTATTTAAAGGCCTCAAATGTCACTATTGTATCTGCCGCAACCACTACCCTCAGCAGTGTGTTCCAGGCACCCACCACTCTCCTTTAAACTTTGCCACTCTCACTTTAAAGCTTTGCCCTCTGCTCGAGTCTGGTCCTTATAAATTAAACCCTCCGTAGCATTATCTGCAGAGGAATCTTGAGGAGCAAGTCTATAGTTTACTGAAAGTGGAAGCACAACATGGATAGGGAGGTAAAGAAGGCAGACAGCTTGCTTACCTTCATCAGTCAGATGTGGGTTTGAGAATCAGGTGATCATGTTGCAGCTTTATAAACTATGGTCAGGGCACATTTGGAGTATTGTGTGCAGTATTGTGTGGGGGGGGGGAAGAGGGGGGAATAAAAGAGAAATGAGGGATCTGGAGATGGGAGATGAGCACACTGAGGAAGGAAAATGGTGGGGTGTGAAGGGGCAGATGGGAGATAGTGAAATAAATGGGCTGCACCGGGTGTAGGAGGGGGGAACGGAAACGAGAGAGGGCATGGGGGTATTACTTGATATTGGTGAATTCAATGTTCATACCATTGGGTTGTGAACTCTTGTAGATGGGCAGAGAGCTGTACAATGCAACAGGAACACAGATCAGTTTTTGTTCACAAATCGTTGCTACTCTCCAATGTGATTGTGTGCCAGAGAGGGAGAGTGTGTGGAGAGGTGGGAATACTGAGAGGGAGCACATGGGTTAATGGGGATTAAGCAGAGAGGGTGAGGAATGTGGGGACGGTATGTTGGTGAGGGGGAGGAAGGGATACAAGAATTTGTATTTACTTATGAGCGATGAATGTTGATGTGCAGCGGAAACAAAACTTCTTTGTTTTTGTTGCAGACGTGTGGAAAGTTGTGCAAACGTAATACCAAAGGTATGTAATGCTCAATTAATGGTTCTTTGTTGCAAGGTGTTTGTGTTGTGAGACAGGGACCTAATGTTACCAATGTACAGGAGTCCTCGGCGCCGTCTCTTCCGTATTCCACCCCCCCCCCGTGTCATATCTCCCCCCCCCCCCCCGTGTCATATCTCCCCCCCCCCCCCCCCCCCCCCCCCCCCCCGTGTCATATCTCCTCCCCCCCATGTCGTGTGTCCCACCCCCACCCACGCATAAAATGTTACAAAAACTCATTGGAGTCTCTTGCATCTTATCTGCCAGAGGTCTGCCAGGCCTTCTTTTTTGCCCTTTAGTTTTCCTTTACGAACATCATTTACAAGGATGTTATCATATCATATATCATATCATATATATACAGCCGGAAACAGGCCTTTTCGGCCTCCAAGTCCGTGCCGCCCAGCGATCCCCGTACATTAACACTATCCTACACCCACTAGGGACAATTTTTACATTTACCCAGCCAATTAACCTACATACCTGTACGTCTTTGGAGTGTGGGAGGAAACCGAAGATCTCGGAGAAAACCCACGCAGGTCACGGGGAGAACGTACAAACTCCTTACAGTACAGCACCCGTAGTCAGGATCGAACCTGAGTCTCCGGCGCTGCATTCGCTGTAAAGCAGCAACTCTACCGCTGCGCTACCGTGCCGTGCCAGGACTTGAGGGCCTGAGCTACAGGGAGTGATTGGGCTGTCTAGGACTTTATTGCCTGGAATGCAGGAGGATGAGGAATGAACTTACAGAGGAGTGAGTATAAGATCATGAGTGGAATAGATAAGGTCTTTTACCCAGAGTAGGGAAATCAAGAATCAGAAGCCATAGGATTAGGGTGATAGGGGAAAGATTTAATAGGAACCTAAGGGGCAACTTTTTCACACAGAGGGTGGTGGGTAAATGGAATGTTGGGTATATGGATGGGTACATGGATAATGAAGGAGGGATATGGGCCAAGTGCAAGTAGGTGGGACTAGTATAACAATCAAACAATCTCCTAGATGTTCTAGTGGCCAGAGATCCTAGGGTGACGGAGGAACTGAAGGAACATTAGGTAGAAAATGGTGTTGGGTAGACTGATGGGACTGAAAGCTGATAAATCCCCTGAGCCTGATGGTCTGCATCCCAGGATACTTAAGGAGGTGGCTCTTGAAATTGTGGACGCATTGGTGATCCTTTTCCAATGTTCTATAGATTCAGGATAAGTTCCTGTGGATTGGAGGGTAGCTAATGTTATCCCACTTTTAAGAAAGGAGGGAGAGAGAAAACAGGAAATTATAAACCAGTTAGTCTGACATCAGTGGTGGGGAAGATGCTGGAGTCAATTATAAAAGATGAAATTGCGGAGCATTTGAATAGCAGTAACAGGATCGTTCCGAGTCAGCATGGATTTACGAAGGGGAAATCATGCTTGACTAATCTTCTGGAATTTTTTGAGGATGTAACTAGGAAAATTGACAGGGGAGAACCGGTGGATGTGGTGACTTTCAGAAAGCGTTCGACAAGGTCCCACATAGGAGATTAGTGGGCAAAATTAGAGCACATGGTTTTGGGGGTAGGGTACTGACATGGATGGAAAATTGGTTGGCAGACAGAAAGCAAGGAGTGGGGATAAATGGGTCCCTTTCAGAATAGCAGGCAGTGACTAGTGGGGTACCGCAAGGCTCGGTGCTGGGACCGCAGCTATTTAATATATACATTAATGACTTGGATGAAGGGATTAAAAGTACCATTAGCAAATTTGCAGATGATACAAAGCTGGGTGGTAGTGTGAACTGTGAGGAAGATGTTATGAGGTTGCAAGGTGACTTGGACAGGTTGTGTGAGTGGGCGGATGCATGGCAGATGCAGTTTAATGTGGATATGTGTGAGGTTATCCACTTTGGTGGCAAGAATAGGAAGGCAGATTATTATCCGAATGGTGTCAAGTTAGGAAAAGGGGACGTACAACAAGATCTGGGTGTCCTAGTGCATCATTCACTGAAAGGAAGCATGCAGGTACAGCAGGCAGTGAAGAAAGCCAATGGAATGTTGGCCTTCATAACAAGAGGAGTTGAGTATAGGAGCAAAGAGGTCCTTCTGCAGTTGTACAGGGCCCAAGTGAGACCGCACCTGGAGTACTGTGTGCAGTTTTGGTCTCCAAATTTGAGGAAGGATATTCTTGTTATTGAGGGCATGCAGCGTAGGTTTGCTAGGTTAATTCCCGGAATGGTGGGACTATCATATGTTGAAAGACTGGAGTGGCTAGGCTTGTATACACCGGAATTCAGAAGGATGAGAGGGGATCTTATCGAAACATATAAGATTATTAAGGGGTTGGACACCTTAGAGGCAGGAAACATGTTCCCAATGTTGGGGTAGTCCAGAACCAGAGGCCAGTTTAAGAATAAGGGGTAGGCCATTTAGAATGGAGATGAGGAAAAACTTTTTCAGTCAGAGAGTTGTAAATCTGTGGAATTCTCTGCCTCAGAAGGCAGTGGAAGCCAATTCTCTGAATGCATTCAAGAGAGAGCTAGATAGAGCTCTTAAGGATAGCGGAGTCTGGGGGTGTGGGGAGAAGGCAGGAACGGGGTACCGATTGAGAATGATCAGCCATGATCACATTGAATGGCGGTGCTGGCTCGAAGGGCCGAATGGCCTACTCCTGCACCTATTATCTACTGTCTAATATAGATGGGGCATATTGGTCAGCATGGGCAGGTTGTGCCTATGGGCCTGTTTCTGTGCTGTGTGATTCCATTACTATAAATATGCCCTCCAGTCCGCTACATTCTCCAGGGATACGCTTTGTCCCAGCCACCTGGACCTGATCCAAGCCTCCTTTTTCCTGACCTTTTCAGGATGTTTCTGCAACTTCAATTACCTTTTGTGCTTTCCTTTGCCGATACTGTAGTGGGATGTTGAACCTGAAATGTTAAATCTGTTTCTTTCCCCATAAACGTTACCTGACTTGCTGAGGTTATTTATTGTTTTCTATTTTATTTAGATTTCCAGCCAATCCGTCATCCAGTAATACGTGCTGATGTAATGTGCTCGGAGCACTTCCCTCTCCGCGTTTCATTAGTTTGTCATCGTCTTTTCTGTCTGAAGGATCATAGCTGGTCAGTCCACTCCTGGTAACCTCCACTTTCCTTTGTTCACAGAAAGCCGAAAAATGCTTCAGAAAGCTATCAATTGTGAAAGATTGCGTAAGTATCAGGTCCTGATGAAAAAAGCTCACAACCAGCCCATAATCCATGTTCCCCTTGATATCCAGAAATCTAGTAATCTCTGTTGTGAATGCCCTCAGTGGCTGAGCTCCCACACCCCTGTGTGATGAAATCTACAGAATCGCCACCTATGAGGATGGGGATTTTTTTCTTATCTCAGTGCTCAACAGCCTGTCCCAACTTGCAATCCCAACAACCCCCTACTTCTACACTTCTCAACTAGAGGAACCAACATTACAATAAATCCCCTCCCAAAGCCTATAATGGATATGCAAATCATCACGAGGTTATTACTCATTATTTTCCACTCGAGAGGACAGGCCCAGTCTGCTTAATCTCTCCTCAGGACAAAATCACTCTGGTCCAAATGTACCACAACAAGTTCACCCTGAGCTGCAACCCCTTAAAATTACAACAGATTTAGACAATAGACAATAGGTGCAGGAGTAGGCCATTCGGCCCTTTGAGCCAGCACTGCCATTCAATGTGATCATGGCTGATCATTCACAATCAGTACCCCGTTCCTGCCTTCTCCTCATACCCCCTGACTCCGCTATCTTGAAAGCAGCAAGAGAATTGTCCTCCACTGCCTTCCGAGGCAGAGAATTCCACTGATTTACAACTCTCTGAATGAAAAAGTATTTCCTCATATCCGTTCTAAATGGCTTACCCCTTGTTCTTAAACTGTGGCCCCTGGTTCTGGACTCCCCCAACATTGGGAACATGTTTTCTGCCTCTAATGTGTCTAATCCTTTAATAATATATGTTTCAATAAGACCGCCTCTCATCCTAAATTCCAGCGTATACAGGCCTAGTCGCTCCAGTCTTTCAACATACGATAGTCCCACCGTTTCGGAATTTACCTAGTGAATCTTTGCTGCACGCCCTCAATAGCAAAAATGTCCTTCCTCAAATTTGGAGACCAAAATTCCACACAGTACTCCAGGTGTGGTCTCACTAGGGCCCTGTACAACTGCAGAAGGACCTCTTTGCTCCTATACTCAACTCCTCTTGTCATAAAGGCCAACATGCCATTAGCTTTCTTCACTGCCTGCTGTACCTGCATGCTAACTTTAAGTGACTGATGACCAAGGACACCCAGATCTCTTTGTACTTCCCCATTTCCTAACTTGACACCATTCAGACAATAATCTGCCTTCCTGTTCTTTCCATCAAAGTGGATAACCTCACATTTATCCACCTTAAACTGCATCTGCCATGCATCCGCCCACTCACACAACCTGTCCAAATCACCCTGCATCCTCATAGCATCTTCCTCACAGTTCACACTGCCACCCAGCTTTGTATCATCTGCAAATTTGCTAATGGTACTTTTAATCCCTTCATCCAAGTCATTAATGTACTTCGAAAGAATGGCGTTGGAGAGAGAACTGAGGGCGACAGGAGGAGAATCATACCGTGCGGAAACTCGCCCTTCGGCCCAACTTGCCCACACCAACCAACATGTCCCATCTACACTGGCCCCACCTGCCTATGTTTGGCCCATATCTCTCTAAACCTGTCCTATCCATGCACCTGTCCAAATGTTTCTTAAACATTGTGATACTACCTGCCTCTACTACCTCCGGCAGCTCATTCCATACATCCACAACCTGTGTGAAAGTTACCCCTAGGTTCCTATTAAATTTCCCCCCCCTCACCTTAAAACTATGTCCTCTGGTTCTTGATTCCCCTACACTGGGCAAGAGGCTCAGTATGTCTACCCAATCTATTCCTCTCATGATTTTGTACACCTCTATAAGATCACCCCTCATTCTCCTGCGCTCCAATGAATAGAGTCCTAGCTTGCTCAACCTCCATATAATTACGACTCATAAATCTCAGGCCCTTGAATCCTGGCAAGATTCTTGTAAATCTTCTCTGCACCCTTTCCAGCTTGACACCATCTTGCCTAATACCTAATCAATGTCTGATATAAATGCAACAGGACTTCCAAACTTCTATACTTAATACTCTGACAGATGAAGGCCAGTGTGCCAAAAACCTTTTTGACCACCTTATCTACTTGTGTTGCCACTTTCAACAAATTATGTACCTGCACTCCTAGATCTTCCTTCTCTACAACTCTCCCCAGAGACTTACCGTTGACTGTGTAGATCCTGCCCATTTTAGTCTTCCCAAAATGCAACACCTCACATTTCTCTGTATTGAATTCCATCAACCATTCCTCAGCCCTCCTGGCCAACCGATCAAGATCCTGCTGCAATTATTGACAACTGTGGCGCGTCGAGAAAGGCCCGAAATAAAGGCAAGGAGCCGGGTATTTCGGGAGGTTTGATTTTATTACGTTTGCTAGACCGGTCAAGTCTGCCAGAGTGAAATCGCGCCCAAAACCTCGTCCTTTATAACCGTAGCAAAGGGCCGCCCCCCTGAACCGGTCCATTCCCGTGCCGAAGGGTCGGTAGTGGTATGGCCAGACCCTTGGGAGCCGCCACAGGACCCCCCCCCCCTAGAACCGGAGGCACGAAACGCACTGGTGGTCGCACTACCCGACCGGACCGCGTACGGAAATCGGCCAACAGAGGGGCCGGCGGAGGCACAGTTGGAGGGACAGGTGGTGGGACCCGCAAAGAGGGGCAACCTCGTGACCGAGGCTGGGCAACCCGTTGGTCGATGTCCAAGTGGGCCGGCTTCAAGCGGTCAATTGACATGGCCTCCGGCCGGCCCCCCATGTCCAAGACAAAGGTTGTCTGTCCGTGCTCCAGCACCCGGTACGGGCCCTCATAAGGCCTCTGGAGCGGCGTCCGGTGGGCGTCACGGCGCAGGAACACATGGGTGCAGTCCCGGAGGGCCGATGGCATGAAAAGGCGGAATGTACCATGTCGGGACGTCGGCACAGGTGCGAGCTTGCCAACTCGCTCTCGAAGGCGCTGTAGTTAAGCTCCATCTTAACTATCTACAATACCACCCACTTTTGTGTTATCTGCAAACTTGCTAATCATGTACATTCTCATCCAAATCAATGATATAGATGACAAACAGCAATGGGCCCACCACCAAACCCTGAGGCACACCACCAGTCACAGGCCTCGAGTCCGAAAAGAAACCTTCCACCATCAGCTTCTGCTTCCTTCCATGAAGCCAATTTTCTATCCATCCAGCTATCTCTCCTTAGATCACATGTGATCTAACCTTCCAGATGTTCCAGGTGTTCCGGATGTGGCCTTCATTATATCGGTGACACAAAGCATAGATTCAGCGACTCTTTTGCCGGACACTTGAGCTCGACCCACCAAAGATGATTGGATTTCCCAGTTACTAACCACATTAACCCCCCTTCCCATTCCAACACTGACTTTTCTGTCCTGTGCTTCCTCCATTGCCAGAGTGAGGCCAGACACAAACTAGAGGAACAGTGCCTCAAATTCCACGGGTCACTTACAACCTAATAATATGGACATTTAATTCTCCAATTTTGGTAACTTACCAAACTCCCCCACCTTCTTCCCCCCTTCCTTCCCCCCAGTCCATCTCTCTTCCCTGTGCTACACCTGGACTCATAACCATTTCTCTCTCACCCATTTCCTTCCAACTACATTCCTTCCTCTAGCTTCACAATTTTCAACTCACCCTCTGGACTTTGTTCGACCATTCGCTGATCAAAAAACATTCGTCTGAATCCACCCGTGACTCATAGGCTTTGTCCTGCCCCTCCTCTCATCCAACTTCCTTCCCACCCCACCCACCCCCACCCCCAAAATCAGTCCAAAGAAGTGTCCCAACCTGAAACCTTAAAGTCTTTCGAAGTTGCAACAGGCAGGAATGAAAAAGAGGACCCAGTTGATATGTATTTGGACTCAGAGGCCTTTAATAAAGTGGAGTATAGGAGGTTATTAAACAAAATTTACATGCTCGGCCATGAGGATAATATACGAGCCAGGACTTGGTCAACTGAGAGAAGATGGAGTAGGATAAAATGGGTCATTTTTTGGGCTGGGTGGCTGTGACCAGGAATGATGCTGGATTAATGCTGGGTCCAGCTGCTCACAATTGATATCCCTGAATTGTATTAGAAGATCAGGTTGGATATGTCCAAGCAAAACACAAACTGCTGGAGGAACTCAGCATCAGTGGAGGCAGAGGGATGGTGCCTGTTTGGGGTCAGGATCCTGCACCAGCTCACTGCATGATGTATCCAAGGTAGCTGACGATACCAAGCCAGGATTATGCAGAGACATCGGGCAGAACATGGCGGATGGAAAATAATGTGGAGAAAGTTGGAGAATTTTAAATGGTGGGAAATTGAAAGGTGTTGGTGTTGGGAGAGGTCCAAGTATGGGGTTCTTGCACACCAACCACTGAAAGTTCACATGTAGGGTAGTGAGCTATTTGTTGTGTGTTGGGCTTTATTTTAAGAGGATTGCTCCAATTATATGGGGCACTGGTGAGACAGCACCTGGAATATGTACAGATCTGCTGTACCTGCCTGAGGAAAGATTACCCTCAATGGAAGGTGAGCCGCATTGCTTCAGCAGGTTGAATGGTGGGTTGGGATGGGGTCTGGCTGCTCCTCTGTAGAGAGAACGAACAAACTTGGTCTAAACTCTAGTTCCAAGAATGAGAGGTGATCTCATTGAAACACAAATTTTTACTGGATTTGATATGAATTTGATATTTCCATTGCCTACAGTCTGAAATACAATTATCCCCCACTCTCAGCCGCCGGTCCATGCTGCTACCCAATCTTTAACCCCCTCTGGCCCAGTTTCACACTGCCTTGAGGGTAGGACTTCATCAAGCCCCTGAAAGCCCTCTCAGAGATTGAATAGATGGAGGATGGCAGGAGAGAGGGAGAGCAGAAGATACGGGGGGGGGGGGGGAAGGGGATTGACAACAGCAGAGAAGTTTCAGGCGAGGAACTCCAGTGATCTGGGATGTGCTGCCTGAATGGAGCTCAGTAGATTCACAGCAATGGGCAAAGGGAACTGGAGAAAGTCTGGACTGTGGGGAGGAATGGGGAGTGAGACTCAGCAAGGAGCTCCACCATCAAGCTGGAACAAGCCTGATGGGCCGAGTGGACTCCTGTCATTCACCGATTCTCAAATCCAATCTGGAATTCCAGAGGGGGAGGGATGTGGGACTTGTTCCCACCCTGTGCCTGGCTCTCCCTCTCCACGGTTCAATAGTTGATAATCTCTCCTTATTTCTGCTCCTGATGTCCTAACTTAGGTCCGTCCGCACCTGGTAACCTTATCTTTCCGCTCTCTGTTCACAGATAATAATCCGGAAAGAATCATCTGGACAGCGAGTGAGTATCAAGTCCTGAGTATAAAAGCGAACACTCGATCCCGAGAAGGAGTCCACAACTAAGCGCTAGTGGGGAGAAGTGATGTTGGTGACAGGACAATGGGTGGAACAGGAAGTGAGTGAGAGAAGTGAAACAGAGAACTGGAAGGCAGAGTGAGGTGAGAGGGGTACAGGGGAGAGATAGTTTGGGGGGAGAGTGTGAGGGAGGCAGATAGGTAGACCGGGAGGAAGGAGAGGGAAATAGAGAAGAGAAGAAAGAGTGGCAAAGAGAAATGCAAGGGTTATGGCCACATCATGCAACACAGAACCCTCAGTCCATCGTGTCCATGCTGACCATCAGGTATCCAACTCCAACCACTTGGTCCGCACCCTACTCACTTGGTAATTCAGGAGCTCATGCAAATGTTTCTTCAACACTGAAAATTTCTGCCTCCCCATCCCCTCAAGGAGATCATTCCAGATTCCAATCACCCTCTGAATGGATAAAGGTCTTCCTCGGATCCTCCTTAGACCAACACCCTCTGTCCCTAGACACATGTACCATTGGGAAACATTTCCTACAATCTATCTCTTACAGCATGGATACAGCTGCTTCGGCCTAACCTGTCCACACCGACCAAAATGCCTCATATAAGCAAGTTCCATTTGCCTGTGTTTGGCCCATATCCCTCAACGCCTTTCGTATCCATGTGCCTGTTCAAGAGTCTTTTAAATGCTGTTATAGTTCCTGCAAGAATGATCTCCACTGGCACCTAATTCCATGACCCAACATCCTCTGAGTGAAAAAAGTGGTCTTCAGGTTCCTATTACATCTTGCCCCTTTCTCCTTAAATCTAGGACCTCTGACTTTTGATTGTCTATCCTGGATAAAAGACTCTATTCACTCTCCTCATGATTTTAAACACCCAAAACACATCACTCTCTCTAACTCAGGCCATCAAGCCATGAAAAATTCTGGTAAATTATTTCTAGATTATTTCCAGTTTAATGACATGCAGTGCATTCAGATAGCATTCAGACCCCATCATCTTTTCCACATTTTGCTACGTTACAGCCTTATTTTAAAAGATGGTTGTGAAACGGTGAACGGTAGGGATCTGGGGAGAGTTGTAGAGCAGCTGGATCGAGGAGTATTTATAGTACTGTGTTCAGTTTTGGGCACCAGGTTACAGGAAAGATGTTCTCAAGCTGGAAAGAGTGCAGAGAAGATTTACGAGGATGTTGCCAGGACGCGAGGGCCTGAGCTATAGGCTATGACTATAGCTTGGAGCGCAGGACGATGAGGGGTGATCTTATAGAGGTGTAGAAACTCATGAGAGGAATAGTTTGGGTAGATGCACAGTCTCTTGCCCATAATAGGGGAATCGACAACCAGAGGACATAGGTTTAAGGTGAGGGGGAAAAGATTTAATAGGAATTTGACGGGTATTATATTCACAAAAAAGGGTGACAGGTGTATGGAACGAGCTGCCGGAGGAGGTAGTTGATGCAGGTACTATCGCAACGTTTAATAAGCATTTAGACAGATTCATGGATAGGATATGTTTGGAGCGATATGGGCCAAAGCAGACAGATGGGACGAGTGCAGATGGGACATGTTGGTCGGTTTGGGCAAGTTGGGCCGAAGGGCCTGTTTCCACACTGTATGACTCTGTATGCATGGTATAGGAGAGATAGAGGGTAAAAGAGGTGAGTGAGTTGTTTTATTGATTAAGGAGAATGTCACGGCACTAGCCTGAGATTACATTACGGATGGTTTGCCCAGTGAGGCTATATGCGTGCAGCCAATTTATATATCCTGCCTATTCTGTCCTCCAACTTTATTTCATCACCACCCATATGGACTTCCAGCCTGTCACCTGCCTCAGTCCCGCATTGAATCCCGCCCATCTGCCTTTCAAGTTTAGTCCCGTCCACTGTGCCTTCCCTCCACAGATGCTGCCTAACCTGCTCACTTCCCCTAGCAGCATGGTTTTCCCATCTATTCTGGCAGGGACAGACCTGGAGTGACAGAGCCCCAGAGGATGAATGGGTGGATGGGGCGGTGGTCTTCAGTGAATGGGGGGGAGGGGGGAGGGGGGGGAGGTAGTAGGGTTTGGGTTGACAAGGACAAGGGCCTGCTAGTGGGTTGGGGTGATAGTTTCTGAGTTAATGAGGGGTTTCCACAGTGAGTGAGTGAGGGGTGACCCTTCACCGACTGTTGGTCACCCTCACTCCAGCTCCTTTCCCAGAAAGGTTTTCACCACTTTCTTTTGCCCGCAGATTATTACTGAAGCACGTTTGTATCTCAAGTAACCGTACAGAGCTCACAGCCAATCAACTGCACAGCACGCTACGATTCTGCAAATGCTCAGCGGGACAGGGGATGGAAAGGGATGGAAGAACAGAGACTGCCAGAGACACTCTGGTGGATGGATAAACAGGAAAAAGAGGCAGGTTGAAAGAGGGAAAGAGAGAAAGTTGGAGGTGTTCATGTGTTAGTCCTGTCGAGCTGCTAAATTCTCACTGCAGTTATCACCTGAAGGTAATATTCTTTATTGGAGACTCAGCTGTGACCTGTGCTCACATCACACATCGTCACTACATGGACATGCACCTTTCAATGTTCTCAAAATTATTATGGGGAGAGACCTAGAGGAAACATATGTACAAGCAAAGGAAGGACACCACACAAACAGGCAAAGAAGTGGTGTGATAGACAGATTGAAACTCCAGGGGTTCAGCAAATGCGAGCTATGCTTTGCTTTGTGGCTTTTAAGCAATAAAAAATCATTTCAAAACTTGTCTTGTATTGGTTATGTATGTCTGGACCTCTCCTGGTGCCATGGATGGAGACAGGAGGGGGTGCAGGTGAATGTGTGACCCACAACTGATGCAAGAGGAAGGACTTGGATTACTGGGGCAGGGCAGCCAAACTGAATGGTCAGGCTCAGAGCTGGATTGGCAGGGTGAAGGGAAACCCACAATGATTCAGGACCGTTGGGTGCCTTCAGTAAATGAGTCTGCAAAGCAGATGAAACAGGCTGGAAGAAAGAAAACCAAGTAGAGGGTACAGTGGAGCAGCAGTTAGTGCTGCTGTCTGCCAGCTCTAATCCGTGTGCAGTTTATATGCTCTTCCTGTGTCCGTGGGTTCCCCTGGCACTCCTCCCACATCCCCTGCCCCACGGGGTGATCGGTCACTCTGGTAGCCCATCCTGGGCCACAGGTAAACTTTGTGGGCCAATACGATTGCACAGACTGGAAGGACTGAAAGGGCTTTCCTCATAAAGAAATCCAGAAATGTGTAAAGGTTTTGAAGGGGTTAATTGTTTGTAGTTCAGTGTGTGTGGTTGGGGTGAGGTGGGGTGGGGTGGGGGGGGGGGGGGGGTGAAGGTAGTGGAGGACAATGCAGAGACCATGGGAGGTTTGCAGTGACCAGAAGACATGGCTTACATAGAGTGCATGTGGAGAGAATGTTTCCACTAGTTGGAGAGTCTGGGACCAGAGGGCACAGCCTCAGAATGAAAGGACATACCTTAAGAATGGAGATGAGGTGAAATATCTTTCGCCAGAGGGTGGTGAATCTGTGGAATTCATCGCCATAGACGGCTGTGCAGGCTGTCATTGGGTATTTTCAAAGCAGAGGTTGACTGGTTCTTGATTAGTAAGGGGGTCAAAGGTTACAGAGAGAAGGCTGAAGAATGGGTTGTGAGGGAAAGATAGATCGGTCATGAATAAATGGCAGAGTCGACTCGATGGGCCAAATGGCCTAACTCTGTTCTTAATTCCGGCTTCATGGACATTAGTGTCAGTGAAATCTGAGGGTTACCAAAGAGATAGATAATAGTTCAGAACTGCTCTCTGGCTGTGATAGGATAGTTCACTTTCCAGATAACAGCTGTGAAGAAACTGTCCCTGAATCTGCAGGTGTGCGTTTTCACATTTAATACCTTTTGCCTGAGGAAAGAAGAGGTAGTGGCTAAGGTGTGATGTCCTTGATTATGCTGCTGGCCTTGCCGAGGCAGCATGAGATATAAATAGAGTCAATACAAGGGAGGTTGGTTTGTGTGATGGTCTGGGTTGCGTCCACAATTCGTGGTCTTGCATGGAGTTGTTCCCAAGCCAAGCAGAGATGCATCCTGATAAAGTTCCTCATGGCAGCCTGATCGAGACAATTGGTTTAGTTTAGTTCTGTTATTGCTGTCACGTGTACCGAGATGCAATGAAATATTTTATTTTGCATACTATCCAGCCACAGCTTGCCTGTACCAGGCCCATATCCCCTCAACCCTTGATTGAAACAAGGAACTGCATATCTTTTTTGCATTCATTGTTTCATTCAATCATTCATTCATTCTTCTGTATCTCTCCACATCGCTATCTATATCTCTCGTTTCCATTATCCCTAACCAGTCTGAAGAAGGGACTCGACCTGAAACGTCACCCATTCCTTCTCTACAGAGATGCTGCCTGTCCCGCTGAGTTACTCCAACTTTTTGTGTCTATCAAGGAACTGCAGATGCTGAGTTACTCCAGCACTCTGTGTCTATCCCTTCAAACACCCCTTCTATGTAGCTCTCAGTGGCTTTCAAATGTCATAATTGTAGCTGCTTCTACCATCGCATCTGACAGCTCCATATGTACACAGCCCTCTGTATGGGGAAGCAGTTGCCTCTTGTATCCCTTTTAAATCTTTTCCCTCTCTGCGTCAACGTATGCCCTTTAGTTTTAGACTCTCTTCTCTAATACCCAATAACTTGGCCTCCACAGCCAGCAAAGAATTCCACAGGTTCACCACCCTCTGACAAACAGCTTTCAAACACACATCACGGGTTAACCCAATCACCCCCCGGATAACTCTCATGAGCCTCTTCTGGACCTTCTTCCCTCTCTCGGCTCCTTCAACCTAATCAAGATTCTTGATTAGTCCGGGCGTCAAAGGTTGTAGCAGCAACTTAGTCCTTCCCAATAAAGTCCTTAAGCTTACCACTTTTACGAAAGGAGTGGAGTGAACATTCTTGACGCAAACAACGACAGAGATCTTCATGACGTTTCAGTTTAATTAGTCGTTTATTGAAGTAGTTATACAAACAGATTAGTATATCTCTAGTCATTGACTTGGTAAGAATTGTATCCCACCACAGCTCCAATCGTGTCTATCGCATAACATCGCTGTCTTCCCAATTATAATTCTGGCCCCTCCCCTGGCTCCTCCCAGTCCATATATGCACATATGCACATGTATGTAAGCCCCAAAAATAGGATACAAAAGAATATAGTATGCTAAGACAGCTAGCAAATACACATGGCTCCGACAAAGGTTATGGGGAGAAGGCAGGAGAATGGGGTTGAGAGGAAAAGATAGATCAGCCAGGGTCTATGGCTGGAGAATGGCAGAGTAGACTCGATGGGCTGAATAGCCTCATTCTGCTCCTATGCATTATGAACATCATACTATAAACACGTACAATATATAGAATAGATGACCAGTGATAGTTTGATTCAGACTGGCTCACCCAGGGAAGACACAGGGCTGTGGCGAAAGGATGTTGTTCTGACTGGAGGCCCATAACCAGTGGAGTTCCACAGGGATTAGTGCTGGCACCTATTTTAACAGTATATATATTAATGATAGCGATGAAAATTAGTTGGCCAGTAAATGTGCAGATGATGCACAAATTGGTGCTCAGGGACAGTGAAAAAAAGACTCAAATGTATATATAACTTAGTTACAGATGTGAGCGGAGAAATGGCAGGCAGTGTTTACCCGGGCAAATATGCGGAATTGCATTTTGGGAGGTTGAATATAAGGGGAAAATTTAGTTTTTACAACATAAAGTGGGGAGTGCCTGGAATGTGCTGTTGGGAGTGATGGTAGAGGCAGATATGATAGTGGGATTTAAAAGGCTTTAGACAGGCTCATGGATATGCAGGGGATGGAGGGATATGGATTATGTGCATGCAGGGGGGATTGGTTTAATTTGGCATCAGGTTCGGCACAATATTCGATAAATGAGGGGATGAAGGGTGGAGACTCCATCAACGTGGGCAAAGCCATGATAGCGGCTCAGTGGCTGGCTGATCCCAACAGCAAGCACCCAAGGAAGAGCAGCAGACTGCATGCCAAGTGGATACCTCTGTATCAGAGGGTGGTCGAGCGGGGTTCGAGAGATTGCAGGGCTGTATCATTACCGTGGATGGTAAGGTGGAGGCTCTGATTCCATGGTGTGCCTGCCACTGAGGGAGAGCTGAGAACCACAGCAAGGCAGTAGCTGACTGATACGGAGTGGGGAATGGACTGGATTCTGTGATGTTGGTGGTGGGAGGGAGAGATGCTCTCAGTCATACAGCACAGTGGCAGTGCCTCCAGCCGTGCAGTGACCACCCACACACCCGTCTACACTGATCCCACATTCACCCACTTCACTCTCCCCACATTCACACCAACACCCCCCCAGCACACGCACACCCTGAGGGCAATTCAAAACAGCCAATAAACCCACCCACCATCACAACTCAAATTGCAGCAGGATCTTGATCAGTTGGCCATGTGGGCTGAGAAATACTTGATGGAATTTAACACTGAGAAATGTGAGGTGTTGCATTTTGGAAAGTCAAACATGGGCAAGACCTACACAGTGAATGTTAAGGCTCTGGGGAGTGTTGGAAAGCAGACAATCTAGGAGTGCAGATACATAGTTTGTTGAAAGTGACATCACAGCTTGGGTGAGTATTGGGAATGGGAGGAAGCCAGCTTGGGGGAGTAAGGGGAATGGGACAAAGCCAGCTTGGGGGAGTAAGGGGAATGGGACAAAGCCAGCTTGGGGGAGTAAGGGGAATGGGAGTTAGCCAGCATGAGTAGGTTAGGGGGATGGTGCACGTCCACTTGCCGGAGTAAGTGTTGGGAGGTAGACAGCTTGTGGGAGGAAGGGGAGGTAGCCAGATTGTGGGAGTAATGGGGAATGGGAGCTAACTAGCATGGAGGAGTAATGGTTAGGACTAAGGCAGCTTGGTGCAGTAATGGATAGGAGAAATCCTGCTTGGTAGACTAAGGGGAATGGGATGTGCCAGATGGGGGAGGAAGGGGTATGGAGGGAAGCCAGGTTGCCAAGTGTGATGGGAGGAAGCCAGTTTGGGGGAGTAAGGGATGGGAGGTCACCAGCTTGGTTGAGTAAGGGATGGGAGGTCACCAGCTTGGTTGAGTAAGGGATGGGAGGTCACCAGCTTGAGGGAGTACGGGGAATGGGTGGAATCCGGCTTGGGGAAGTAAGGGGTGGGAGTTGGGTCAATGTGAGGTCACCAGGTTGGGAAACATGAGAAAGGTAGGTAGCCAACTTGGGAGAGTAAGCGATGGGAGGTAGCCTGCTTGGGGAAGTTCGGGGAATTGTAGGTAGCCATGTTGGGAACTAAAGGGAATGGGAGGTAACCAGCTTGGCGGAGTTACGGGATGTAGGTTGGCCTGCTTAGGGAAGGGATGGGTGGTAACCACCTAGTTGTAGTAAGGGATGGGAGGAAGCCCGCTTGGGGTAGTAATGGTTGGCAGGTAGCCAGCTTGTGGGAGTAAGGGGAATGGGAGATAGCATGCACGGGGGAGTAATGGTTAGGACGTAGCCAGCTTGGGGCAGTAGGGGATGGGAGTAAGCCAGCTGGGGAGAGTAAGGGGAATGAATGGGGTGTTGCCAGCCGGGGGGGGGGGGGGGGGGTAATGGAGGGAAGCCAGGTTGCGAAGTGTGATGGGAGAGTATTGCTTGGGAGGTAGTCCGATGGAGGAGTATGGGGAATGGCTGGAATCCGGCTTGCGAAGTAAAGGATGGGAGGAAGCCAGCTTCGGGGAGTACGTGGAATGGGATGTCGCCAGGTTGGGAGACAAGGGAATGGGAGGTTGCCAGCTTGGGGATGCAAGGGATGGGATGTAGCCAGCTTACGGGGGGGAAAGGATATGAGGATGTAAGCTTGGGGAGTATTGGGACTGGAAGGAAGCCAGCTTAAGCGAATTAGGCTTTGGGAGACAGCCATCTTGGGGGAGTAAGGGGAAAGGGAGGTTCCAGCTTGGGGGAGAAAGGGGTTGGTTGTAGCCAGCTTGGGCGATTAATGGCTGGGAGGTCGGCTAGCTTGGGGGAGGGGGGTAAGGGATGTGAGGATGTCAGCTTGGGGGGAGTAAGTGGGGTGGGAAGTTGTGTGTGTATTGGGAATGGGAGGAAAACAGCTTGGGGGAGTAAGAGATGGGAAGTGGCCAGCTTGGGGGAGTAAGGGATGGGAAGTGGCCAGCTTGGGGGAGTAAGGGATGGGAGGAAGCCAGGTTGGGAAAAAAGGGAATGGGAGGAAGCCAGATTGGGAAAAAAGGGAATGGGAGGTAGCCAGCTTGGGGGAGTAGGGAATTCAACGTAGCCAGGTTGGGGGGTAAGGGATTGGAGGTAGTCATCTTGGGGTATAGTAAAGGGAATGGGTGGTAGCCAGGTTGGAAGGATAAGTGGAGCGAATGTCGCCAGTTTGTGGCCAGCCAGCTTGGGGGAGTAAGTGGAATGGTAGTCAGCCATATTGGGGGAGTATTGGGAGGAAGCCAGATTTGGGGGAATTCCGGGTTGGGAGGTAGCCATCTTGGGGGAGATAGGGGATGGGAGAAAGACAGCTTGGGGGAGTAAGGGATGACAGATAGCCAGCTAGTAGGAGTAAGGGATGGGATATAGCCAACTTGCGATATTGAGGGAAATGGGAAGAAGCCCGCTTGGGGGAGTAAGTGATGGGAGGTCACCAACTTCGGAGAGTAAGTGTTGGGAGGTAATCAGCTTGGGGGACACAGGGAATGGGTGGAATCAGGCTTGGGGAAGTAAGGGTTGGGAGGAAGCCAGCTTCGGGGAGTTCAGGGAATGGGAGGTTGTCAGCTTGGTAAACAAGAGAATGGGAGGTAACCAGCTTAGAGGGGTAAGGGTTATGAGGATGCCAGCTTGGGGGGTAAGTGGTTTGGGGAGTTGGGGGAGTATTGGGAATGGCAGGAATTCCGCTTGGAGAAGATAGGGATGGGAAGTGGCCAGCTTGTGGGAGTAAGGGATGGGAGGAAGCCAGCTTATGGGAGACCGGTGAATGGGAGGTAGCCTTGCACGAAAAAAGAGAACGGGAGATAGCCAGTTTGGGGGAGTAGGGGATGAGAGGTAGCTGGTTTAGGGGGAGGGTAAGGGATGGTTGGCAGCCAGCTAGCGGGAGTAAGGGATTGGACGCAGCCAGATTGGGGGAGGAAGGAGTGGGAGGTAGTCAGCTTGGGGATGTTAGGGGAATGGGAGTTAGCCATGTTGGAAGGATGTGGAGCGAAAGTCGTCAGTTTGGGGCAGTATGCGGTGGGAGGAAGCCAGCTTGAGTGGGGGAATAATGGATGGGAGGTTACCAGCTTAGAGGGGTAAGGGATCTGAGGATGTCAGCTTGGGGGAGGGAGTAAGTGGGTTGGGAAGTTGGGGGAGTATTAGGAATGGGAAGAAGACCGCTTAAAGGAATTAGGGATGGGAAGTGGCCGGCTTGGGGGAGTAAGGGATGGGAGGAAGCCAGCTGGTGGGAGTCCGGTGAATGGGAGGTAGCCAAGTTGGAAAAAAGGGAATGGGAGGTAGTCATCTTTGTGGAGAGGTAGCCAGCTTAGGGAGGGGGGGGGGGGGGTAAAAGATGGGTGGTAACCAGCTAGCAGGAATAGGGATTGGACATAGCCAGATTGGGGCATAGGGCAAGTTCGGGGAATGGGAGTTAGCCAGATTAGAAGGATGTGAAGCGAAAGTCGACAGTTTGGGGCAGTATGCGATGGGAGGAAGCTAGCTTGGGGGAGTAAGGGATGGCAGGTAGCCCGCTAGTGGGAGTAAGGGATGAGATTATAGACAGCTTGGGATATTGCAATGAAAGGGAGGGGGCAAGCTTTGGGGAGTAAGGGGTGGAGGTAGCCAGCTTGGGGGAGTGACGTATGGGAGGTTGCCAGCTTGTGGGAGTTTGGATCATGGGAGCTACCGGCTTGGGGATGAATGGGTTGGGTGGTAGACAGCTTGGGGGAATAAGGGGAATGTGAGGTAGCCGTCTTGGGGGAGTAACAGATGGGAGGTAGCCAGCTTAAGGGGGTTAAGGGGTGTGAGGATGCCAGCTAGGGGGAGTAAGGGTGGTGGGAAGCTGGGGGTGTATTTGGAATGGGAGGACGACAGCTTGGGGGAGTAAGGGATGGGAAGCAGCCAGCTTCGGGGTGTAAACGGAATGGGAGGCAGCCAGTTTGGGATAAAAAGGAATTGGAGGAAGCCAGATTCGGCAAGTAAGGGATAGGAGTTATCCAGCTTGGGGGAGTTCAGGGAATGGAATGTAGCCAGGTTGGGAAATAAAGGGAATGGGAGGTAGCCAGCTTGGGGAAGTAACAGATGGGAGGCAGCCAGCTTACTGGGGTAAGGGATGTGAGGATGTCAGCTTGGGGAAGTATTGGGACTGGAAGGAAGCCAGGTTAGGGGAATTAGGGATTGGAACGCAGCCAGCTTGGAGTAAGGGGAATGGGAGGTACCAGCTTGCGGGTGAAAAGGTTGGGTGGAGTAAGAGGAAGAAGAATGGGAGGCAGCCAGGTTGGGGGTGTATTAGGAATGGGACGAAGCTAGCTTTGGGAGAATTACGGGTTGAGAGGTAGCCAGCTTGGAGGATTATGAGGAATGGGAGATAACCATCTGGGGGAGTTCGTGGATGGGAGAAAGCCAGCTTTGGGGAGTAAGGGACGGCAGGTAGCCAGCTTGGGAGAGTAAGGGATGGGAGGTAGTCCGCTTTGGGGAGTAAGCGGTTGGAGGTAGCCCAGCTTGGGGGAGTAACAAATGGGAGGAAGCCAGCTTGGGGGAGTTCGGAGAATTGGAGGTAGCCATGTTGGGGAAAAAATGAAATGGGAGGTAGCCATCCTGGGGGAGTTAGGGGATGTGGGTTAGCCAGCTTAGGGGGGTAAGGGATGGGTCATGGCCGGCTAGTGTGTGTAAGGGATGGGAACTGGACAGCTTGCTGGATTAAGGGGAATGTTAGGAATCCAGCTTGGGAGAGTATTGGGAATGGGAGGAAGCCAGATTCGGGGAGTAAGTGGAATGGGAGTGAGCCCGCATAATGGCGTTAGGGGATGGGAAGAATCCCGCTTGGGGTAGTAAGGGTTAGAAACATAGAAACATAGAAAATAGGTGCAGGAGTAGGCCATTCGGCCCTTCGAGCCTGCACCGCCATTCAATATGATCATGGCTGATCATCCAACTCAATATCCCGTACCTGCCTTCTCTCCATACCCCCTGATCCCTTTAGCCACAAGGGCCACATCTAACCCCCTCTTAAATATAGCCAATGAACTACCTTCTGTGGCAGAGAATTCCACAGATTCACCACTCTGTGTGTGAAAAAAAACTTTCCCATCTCGGTCCTAAAAGACTTCCCCCTTATACTTAAACTGTGACCTCTTGTTCTGGACTTCCCCAACATGGGGAACAATCTTCCTGCATCTAGCCTGTCCAACCCCTTAAGAATTTTGTAAGTTTCTATAAGATCCCCCCTCAATCTTCTAAATTCCAGCGAGTACAAGCCGAGTCTATCCAGTCTTTCTTCATATGAAAGTCCTGCCATCCCAGGAATCAATCTGGTGAACCTCTGTACTCCCTCTATGGCAAGAATGTCTTTCCTCAGATTAGGAGACCAAAACTGTACACAATACTCCAGGTGTGGTCTCACCAATGCCCTTGGTAGGTAGCCAGCTTGTGGGAGTAACGAGAATGGGAGATAGCCAGCTTGTGGGAGTAACGAGAATGGGAGATAGCCAGCTTGTGGGAGTATGGAGAATGGGAGATAGCCAGCTTGTGGGAGTATGGAGAATGGGAGATAGCCAGCTTGTGGGAGTATGGAGAATGGGAGGTAGCCAGCTTGTGGGAGTATGGAGAATGGGAGATAGCCAGCTTGTGGGAGTATGGAGAATGGGAGATAGCCAGCTTGTGGGAGTATGGAGAATGGGAGATAGCCAGCTTGTGGGAGTATGGAGAATGGGAGATAGCTAGCTTGTGGGAGTATGGGGAATGGGAGATAGGCAGCTTGTGGGAGTATGGAGAATGGGAGGTAGCCAGCTTGTGGGAGTATGGAGAATGGGAGATAGCCAGCTTGTGGGAGTATGGAGAATGGGAGATAGCCAGCTTGTGGGAGTATGGAGAATGGGAGGTAGCATGCATGGGGGAGTATGGAGAATGGGAGGTAGCATGCATGGGGGAGTAATGGTTAGGACTTATCCAGCTTGGGAGAGCTTGGGATGGGAGGAAGCCAGCTGGGGAGAGTAAGGGGAATGGGATGTTGAGGGTTGAAGGGGAATGGTTGGAATCCGGCTTGGGGAAGTAAGGGATGGGGGGAAGCCAGCTTCGGGGAGTTCGCGGATGGGAGTCGCCAGGTTAGGAAACAAGGAAATGGGAGGTAGCCAGATTGGGGAGTACGGGAATGTGAGGATGCCAGCTGGAGGAAGTTTTGGGACTGGAAGTAAGCCAGTTTAGGCGAATTTGGCATTTGGAGACAGCTCAGACATGGTGCCCAAAATTGCTGAATATATTCTATCTGCCACCTTACCAGCGCCTTATAGATCCTGAACATTACTTCGCTGTTTTTGTATACAAGCCCTCGAAATAAATACGAGCATTGAGTTTGCTTTCTTTATCACCGATTCGACCTGCAGATTTACTTTTTGGGAGTCCTGCACCAGCACTCCCAAATCCCTTTGTATCTCTGATTCCTGGATTCTCACCCCATTTAGAAAATAGTCAATGCCTGTATTCCGTGACTCCACACTTTGCAAACTATATTCCTTCTGTCACTTCCCTGCCCTCACTCCATACTAGGATTGCCTTCCTGAAATTACACCAAAACTGCACACGAAACTCCGGCTGATTGCGGCAAAACGGTAAACCGTAGCGCCACAATTTTTGCACCGCCTTAATCACCACGCTGAACGCTGCTGGAAAATGATGTTTTTGTTTCATTCGGACGTGTATTTTTTAAGTTACAGAGGTTTTAGTAAAAAAATAAATAAATCAGCCGTTTTTTCCATTGCCTTCAGCGTGTGACGTCATAATGCCCATGTGACAAGAGTTCGTGCAACCCCCCTCCTACTGATTTATTGAAGGCTTTCAGCGTGACGCTGCTGTGCGTCTGTGCGTATGGGCTCCCCTCTCCTCTCTCCCCTTGCTTCTCTCCTCTCTCCCACACCCGGGAGACCATCACCCCGCTGTCCCCCCCCCCCCCGGACCATTCACTAATGCGCTCCCCGCCCCCCCCCCCCCCGGACCTTTCACTAATGCGCTCCCCGCCCCCCCCCCCCCCCCCGGACCTTTCACTGATGCGCTCCCCGCCCCCCCCCCCCCCCCCCCGGACCATTCACTAATGCGCTCCCCGCCCCCCCCCCCCCCCGGACCTTTCACTGATGCGCTCCCCCCCCCCCCCCCCCCCCCCCGGACCTGTTGGTGCTGGGGGCAAGAGAGAGTAGGGGAAAGGGGTGTGCTGGGGAAAGGGGGGGTGGGGGAGAGTAAGAGTGTGTCTGGGGGAGAGAGAATGGTGGCGGGGTCTGAGAATGGGGACTGGGGAGGGGGACAACAGGGGTCGTCCGGAGAGGGCTTGGTGGTGGGGGGAATAGGGGTACTGGGAAAAGGGGAGGTCGTGGGGAAAGGGGGAGTGTGGGGAGAGTAAGATTAGGGTTGGGGGAGGAGAGAATGGGGGGTGTGGGAATGGGCCCAACGGGAGGAAGCCAGCTTCGGGGAGCGCCGTGAATTGGAGGTTGTCAGGTTGGGAAACAAGGGAATGGGAGGTAGCCAGCTTGGGGGAGTAAGGGATGGGAGATAGCCAGCTTACGGGGGTAAGGGATGTGAGCATGCCAGGTTGGGAGAGTACTGTGGCTGAAATGAAGCCAGCTTAGGCGAATTAGGGATTGGGAGACTGCCAGCTTGGGGAGAAAGGGTTGGGTGGTAGCCAGCTTGGGGGAATAACGAATGGGAGGTTGCCAGCTTAGAGGGGTAAGGGATGTGAGGATGCCTGCTTGGGCGAGTAAGTGGATTGGGAATTTGTGGGAGTATTGGGAATGGGAGGAAGACCGCTTGGAGAAGTTAGGGATGGGAGGAAGCCCGCTTGTGGGGGTAAGGGATAGGAGGAACCCCGCTTGTGGGAGTCCGGTGAATGGGAGTTAACCAGTTTGGGGGAGTAGGGGATTAGAGGTAGCCAGTTTAGGGGGGGGGGGGTAAGGATGGGTGGTAGCAACCTAGCGGGAGTAAGGGATTGGACGTGGCCAGATTGGGGGAGTAAGGGATGGGAGGTGGTCAGCTTGGGGGAGTAAGGGATGGCCGGCAGGCCGCTCATGGGAGTAAGGGATGGGATATAGACAGCTTGGGATATTGAGTGGAAAGGGAGGAAAACAGCTTAGGTTAGTAAGTGGTGGAGGTAGGGAGTGACGTATGGGAGAAGTGACGTATGGGAGGTTGCCAGCTTGGGGGAGTTAGGGAAATGGGAGCTACCAGCTTGGGGATGAATGGGTTGGGTGGTAGACAGCTTAGGGGAGGAAGCGGAATGTGAAGTCACCAACTTAGGCGAGTAATAGATGGGAGGCAGCCAGCTTGGGGTGTAACGTTTGGGACGTGGACAGATTGAGGGGGGGGGGGGGGGAGGGGTGAGAGGATGCCAGCTTGGGCGAGTAAGGGTGATGGGATGTTGGGGGTGTATTGGGAATGAGAAGAAGACAGCTTGGGGGAGTAAGGGATGGGAAACAGCCAGCTTCGGGGTGTAAGCGGAATGGGAGGCAGCCAGGTTGGGAAAAAAAAAGTAATGGGAGTTAGCCAGATTGGGCGAGTAAGGGATGGGAGGTAGCCAGCTAGGGGGAACTGTAACTGTAACATTCTCTCTCCAGAACGGAGACGTGACCTTTGTTCTGTGCCGTGTCTCCGTTCCCGTTGCAGCCTACCACCGGCCATGCACCTGGGACCACCTGGGTCTCTGGTTCGCAGAGCCCACGGCCCGGACTCACCACCTGCGGCGCTGGCTGCCTGCGGATGCTGCGGGAGCGGCTGCGACTCGTCTCCGGAGGCTCCGGCGAGGGCCGCGTGGACGTCGGTAGCCCGCAGGCCCCTGGGTGGGGGCCGACATCGGGAGCTCCGGCAGCGGCAGAGGCAACGTGTTCGCCCGCCCCGAATCGCGGGGCTTGGGTCGGCCCCCCGCGGACCTTTCACCGTCCGGCGGGGGCTTCAATATCGGGAGCCCCGACCGCCCCGACGTGGCAACTCCAACAGCCTGACCTCGGGAGAAGACGGCAGGGAAGAGAAAAGACATTCTGGCCTTCCATCACAGTGAGGAGGGACTGGAGGAGACTCACTGTGATGGATGTTTCTTTTTGTTTGGTGTTAGTTGTGATTGTATGTGTTATTGCATTTTTATTGATTAATCTTATTGGTCTTATTGTTCAACTGCGGGTAATGTTTCATTTTACTACACATTTATGTGTATGTAACAAATAAACCACTATTGACTATTGACTATTGAGTTGGGGGAATGGAATGTAGCCAGGGTGGGTAAAAAGGGAATGGGAGGTAGCCAGTTTATGGGGGTAAGGGATGTCAGGATGTCAGCTTTGGGGACTATTGGGACTGGATGGAAGCCATCTTAGGGGAATTAGGGATTGGGACGCTGCCAGCTTGGAGTAAGGGAAATGTGAGGTACCATCTTGGGTGAGAAAGACTTGGGTGGTAGCCAGCTTGGGGACATAGCGGATGGGAGATTAATGTTGAGCTGTACTGTGGGAGGGGCAGTACTGATGGAGCGCCGCACTGTGGGAGGGGCAGTACTAAGGGAGCGCCACACTGTGGGAGGGGCAGTACTAAGGGAGTGCCACACTGTGGGAGGGGCAGTACTAGGAGCGCCGCACTGTGGGAGGGGCAGTACTAAGGGAGCGCCGTACTGTGGGAGGGGCAGTACTAAGGGAGCGCCACACTGTGGGAGGGGCAGTACTAAGGGAGCGCCGTACTGTGGGAGGGGCAGTACTAGGAGCACCACACTGTGGGAGGGGCAGTACTAAGGGAGCACCACATTGTGGGAGGGGCAGTACTAAGGGAGCGCCACACTGTGGGAGGGGAAGTACTAGGAGCGCCACACTGTGGGAGGGGCAGTACTAAGGGAGCGCCGTACTGTGGGAGGGGCAGTACTAAGGGAGCGCCACACTGTGGGAGGGGCAGTACTAAGGGAGCGCCACACTGTGGGAGGGGCAGTACTAGGAGCACCACACTGTGGGAGGGGCAGTACTAAGGGAGCGCCACACTGTGGGAGGGGCAGTACTAAGGGAGCGCCACACTGTGGGAGGGGCAGTACTAGGAGCACCACACTGTGGGAGGGGCAGTACTAGGAGCGCCACACTGTGGGAGGGGCAGTACTAGGAGCGCCACACTGTGGGAGGGGCAGTACTAAGGGAGTGCCGCACTGTGGGAGGGGCAGTACTAAGGGAGCGCCGCACTGTGGGAGGGGCAGTACTAAGGGAGCAGTGTGGGCGACACATATCCTTCTGAACCGTTCTTATCCATGTACCTGCCCAAATGTTCTTTGCCAATGTGGTTATAGTCCCGACCTGAACTAACCACTCTGACAGTCGCCCAATATACCGACCACCCTCTGTGTACAAACATTGTCCGTACGGTTCGTAATCATTTGTCTTTTTGCACAATTACCAACTGCTCCCTTGTTCTTGATACCATTACTCAAAAAAATACACAAAAAAATACTCTGCCCATCTAACTTATCTATTTCTCTCCTGATTTTGTACACCAGCTGTCATCCTCCTGCGCTCTATGCAATACAACCCGCGCCGTCGAAAACGTTCCCTTTAAGTCCTACGTCTTGGCATGATATTAAAAAGAGATAGGTATTGATCAGGTGAGGGGAGGGGGGATAAAGTTGATGGAGGGGGGAAGGAGTGTGTGACTGGGGTTCTTTAAAACAACCTTAACTCAATTTCAGTTAATGTAGGGGGGGTTTTGGGGAGCTTTTAAGTGGGGGTTATCTTTAACAGCTCAGCAGCAAATAAAATCTTTATACAAAAACTCTTGTTTGTTTGTTCCGCGACTACAGCCAAAACGGTACACGTTAGCACGACAATTTTAAGCCCACCTTACCATCGTCCGGTGGTCTTATTGGAAGACGTTTCATCGAAATAGGTGTTATATTTTTTTAAGTTATTCACATTTTAAAGTTTAAATCTGTCTCCTTGGGAGGAGGGGGGAGGGAGGAAAGGAGAGGGGGGGAGAGAGGAGAGGGGGGAGAGAGGAGAGGGGGAGAGAGGAGAGGGGGGAGAGAGGAGAGGGGGAGGGAGGAGAGGGGTGTGAGGGAGGAGTGGGGGTCAAGGAGAGGAGGGGGAGAGCAGGGGGGGAGAGAAGAGAGGAGAGGGGGGAGAAGAGGGGGGAGAGGAGAGGGGAGAGGAGAGGGGGAGAGGAGAGGGGGAGAGGAGAGAGGGTGGGAGAGAGAGGGGGAGAGGAGAGGGGAGAGGAGAGAGGGCGGGAGAGAGAGGGGGGAGAGGAGAGGGGAGAGGAGAGGGGGAGAGGAGAGGGGGAGAGGAGAGAGGGTGGGAGAGAGAGGGAGAGAGGGTGGGAGAGAGAGGGGGGGAGAGGAGAGGGGGAGAGGAGAGGGGAGAGGAGAGAGGGCGGGAGAGAGAGGGGGGAGAGGAGAGGGGAGAGGAGAGGGTGGGAGAGGAGGGGGGAGTAGAGGGGGGCAGAGGAGAGGGGGAAAGGAGAGGGGGGAGAGGAGAGGTGGGGGGAAAGGAGGGGGGGGGAAGAGGTGATCGGGCGCTGCGCGAATGCGGGAGGAGTTTGGGCCCAGTTGGTCCGCTTGGTCTAATCAGTCTGATAGGTGGGCCTAAAAATGTTGTGCTATCTAGTACAGTTTTGGCTGAAGTTCAGTCACAAATAAACAAACAAACAAGAGTTTTTGTATATAGATAGATGACTGTATGGTAACTCAAATTTCACTGTACATGTGACAATAAATTGGATCTTGAATCTTGAATCCTGAATCTAGTACCTGCCTCAACTCCGGCAGCTCGTTCCATACACCCACCACCCTCTCTGTGAAAACGTTACTGCTCAGTTTCCTATTAAATCTTTTCCCCTCTCCTTAAACTTATATTCTCTGGTTTGTGATTCCCCTACTCTGGGCAAGAGACTTTGTGCGACTACCCTATCGTTTCTTCTCATGATTTTGTACACGTCTATATGATCACCCCTCATCCTCCTGCGCTGCAAGGAATAGAGTCCCAGCCTGCTCAACTTCTCCCTGTAGCTCAGGCCCTCGAGTCCTGGCAAAATCCTCATAAATCTTCTGTGCACCCTTTCCATCTTGACATCTTTCCTATGTCATGGTGCCCAGAACTGGACACAACCCTCTCAATGCTGCCTCACCAACGTCTGATACAACTAAATCATGACCTTCCAACTTTTATACTCAATACTCTGAATGATGAAAGCCAATGTGCCAAAAAGCCGTTTTGACCGCCCGATCTGCCTGTGATGTCACTTTCAACAAACTATGTATCTGCACTCCTAGATTGTCTGCTTTCCAACACTCCCCAGAGCCTTAACATTCACTGTGTAGGTCTTGCCCATGTTTGACTTTCCAAAATGCAACACCTCACATTTCTCAGTGTTAAATTCCATCAAGTATTTCTCAGCCCACATGGCCAACTGATCAAGATCCTGCTGCAATTTGAGTTGTGATGGTGGGTGGGTTTATTGGCTGTTTTGAATTGCCCTCAGGGTGTGCGTGTGCTGGGGGGGTGTTGGTGTGAATGTGGGGAGAGTGAAGTGGGTGAATGTGGGATCAGTGTAGACGGGTGTGTGTGTGGTCACTGCACGGCTGGAGGCACTGCCACTGTGCTGTATGACTGAGAGCATCTCTCCCTCCCACCACCAACATCACAGAATCCAGTCCATTCCCCACTCCGTATCAGTCAGCTACTGCCTTGCTGTGGTTCTCAGCTCTCCCTCAGTGGCAGGCACACCATGGAATCAGAGCCTCCACCTTACCATCCACGGTAATGATACAGCCCTGCAATCTCTTGAACCCCGCTCGACCACCCTCTGATACAGAGGTATCCACTTGGCATGCAGTCTGCTGCTCTTCCTTGGGTGCTTGCTGTTGGGATCAGCCAGCCACTGAGCCGCTATCATGGCTTTGCCCACGTTGATGGAGTCTCCACCCTTCATCCCTCATTTATCGAATATTGTGCCGAACCTGATGCCAAATTAAACCAATCCCCCCTGCATGCACATAATCCATATCCCTCCATCCCCTGCATATCCATGAGCCTGTCTAAAGCCTTTTAAATCCCACTATCATATCTGCCTCTACCATCACTCCCAACAGCACATTCCAGGCACTCCCCACTTTATGTTGTAAAAACTAAATTTTCCCCTTATATTCAACCTCCCAAAATGCAATTCCGCATATTTGCCCGGGTAAACACTGCCTGCCATTTCTCCGCTCACATCTGTAACTAAGTTATATATACATTTGAGTCTTTTTTTCACTGTCCCTGAGCACCAATTTGTGCATCATCTGCACATTTACTGGCCAACTAATTTTCATCGCTATCATTAATATATATACTGTTAAAATAGGTGCCAGCACTAATCCCTGTGGAACTCCACTGGTTATGGGCCTCCAGTCAGAATAACATCCTTTCGCCACAGCCCTGTGTCTTCCCTGGGTGAGCCAGTCTGAATCAAACTATCACTGGTCATCTATTGTATATATTGTACGCGTTTATAGTATGATGTTCATAATGCATAGGAGCAGAATGAGGCTATTCAGCCCATCAAGTCTACTCTGCCATTCTCCAGCCATAGACCCTGGCTGATCTATCTTTTCCTCTCAACCCCATTCTCCTGCCTTCTCCCCATAACCTTTGTCGGAGCCATGTGTATTTGCTAGCTGTCTTAGCATACTATATTCTTTTGTATCCTATTTTTGGGGCTTACATACATGGGCATATGTGCATATATGGACTGGGAGGAGCCAGGGGAGGGGCCAGAATTACAATTGGGAAGACCGCGATGTTATGCGATAGACACGAGAGGAGCTGTGGTGGGATACAATTCTTACCAAGTCAATGACTAGAGATATACTAATCTGTTTGTATAACTACTTCAATAAACGACTAATTAAACTGAAACGTCATGAAGATCTCTGTCGTTGTTTGCGTCAAGAATGTTCACTCCACTCCTTTCGTAAAAGTGGTAAGCTTAAGGACTTTATTGGGAAGGACTAAGTTGCTGCTACAACCTTTGACGCCCGGACTAATCAAGAATCTTGATTAGGTTGAAGGAGCCGAGAGAGGGAAGAAGGTCCAGAAGAGGCTCATGAGAGTTATCCGGGGGGTGATTGGGTTAACCCGTGATGTGTGTTTGAAAGCTGTTTGTCAGAGGGTGGTGAACCTGTGGAATTCTTTGCTGGCTGTGGAGGCCAAGTTATTGGGTATTAGAGAAGAGAGTCTAAAACTAAAGGGCATACGTTGACGCAGAGAGGGAAAAGATTTAAAAGGGATACAAGAGGCAACTGCTTCCCCATACAGAGGGCTGTGTACATATGGAGCTGTCAGATGCGATGGTAGAAGCAGCTACAATTATGACATTTGAAAGCCACTGACAGCTACATAGAAGGGGGTGTTTGAAGGGATAGACACAGAGTGCTGGAGTAAATCAGCATCTGCAGTTCCTTGATAGACACAAAAAGTTGGAGTAACTCAGCGGGACAGGCAGCATCTCTGTAGAGAAGGAATGGGTGACGTTTCAGGTCGAGTCCCTTCTTCAGACTGGTTAGGGATAATGGAAACGAGAGATATAGATAGCGATGTGGAGAGATACAGAAGAATGAATGAATGATTGAATGAAACAATGAATGCAAAAAAGATATGCAGTTCCTTGTTTCAATCAAGGGTTGAGGGGATATGGGCCTGGTACAGGCAAGCTGTGGCTGGATAGTATGCAAAATAAAATATTTCATTGCATCTCGGTACACGTGACAGCAATAACAGAACTAAACTAAACCAATTGTCTCGATCAGGCTGCCATGAGGAACTTTATCAGGATGCATCTCTGCTTGGCTTGGGAACAACTCCATCCAAGACCACGAATTGTGGACGCAACCCAGACCATCACACAAACCAACCTCCCTTGTATTGACTCTATTTATATCTCATGCTGCCTCGGCAAGGCCAGCAGCATAATCAAGGACATCACACCTTAGCCACTACCTCTTCTTTCCTCAGGCAAAAGGTATTAAATGTGAAAACGCACACCTGCAGATTCAGGGACAGTTTCTTCACAGCTGTTATCTGGAAAGTGAACTATCCTATCACAGCCAGAGAGCAGTTCTGAACTATTATCTATCTCTTTGGTAACCCTCAGATTTCACTGACACTAATGTCCATGAAGCCGGAATTAAGAACAGAGTTCGGCCATTTGGCCCATCGAGTCGACTCTGCCATTTATTCATGACCGATCTATCTTTCCCTCACAACCCATTCTTCAGCCTTCTCTCTGTAACCTTTGACCCCCTTACTAATCAAGAACCAGTCAACCTCTGCTTTGAAAATACCCAATGACAGCCTGCACAGCCGTCTATGGCGATGAATTCCACAGATTCACCACCCTCTGGCGAAAGATATTTCACCTCATCTCCATTCTTAAGGTATGTCCTTTCATTCTGAGGCTGTGCCCTCTGGTCCCAGACTCTCCAACTAGTGGAAACATTCTCTCCACATGCACTCTATGTAAGCCATGTCTTCTGGTCACTGCAAACCTCCCATGGTCTCTGCATTGTCCTCCACTACCTTCACCCCCCCCCCCCCCCCCCCACCCCACCCCACCTCACCCCAACCACACACACTGAACTACAAACAATTAACCCCTTCAAAACCTTTACACATTTCTGGATTTCTTTATGAGGAAAGCCCTTCTGAAGAAGGGTCTCGACCCGAAACGTCACCCATTCCTTCTCTCCCGAGATGCTGCCTGACCTGCTGAGTTACTCCAGCATTTTGTGAATAAATCGATTTGTACCAGCATCTGCAGTTATTTTCTTATGCCCTTTCAGTCCTTCCAGTCTGTGCAATCGTATTGGCCCACAAAGTTTACCTGTGGCCCAGGATGGGCTACCAGAGTGACCGATCACCCCGTGGGGCAGGGGATGTGGGAGGAGTGCCAGGGGAACCCACGGACACAGGAAGAGCATATAAACTGCACACGGATTAGAGCTGGCAGACAGCAGCACTAACTGCTGCTCCACTGTACCCTCTACTTGGTTTTCTTTCTTCCAGCCTGTTTCATCTGCTTTGCAGACTCATTTACTGAAGGCACCCAGCGGTCCTGAATCATTGTGGGTTTCCCTTCACCCTGCCAATCCAGCTCTGAGCCTGACCATTCAGTTTGGCTGCCCTGCCCCAGGAATCCAAGTCCTTCCTCTTGCATCAGTTGTGGGTCACACATTCACCTGCACCCCCTCCTGTCTCCATCCATGGCACCAGGAGAGGTCCAGACATACATAACCAATACAAGACAAGTTTTGAAATGATTTTTTATTGCTTAAAAGCCACAAAGCAAAGCATAGCTCGCATTTGCTGAACCCCTGGAGTTTCAATCTGTCTATCACACCACTTCTTTGCCTGTTTGTGTGGTGTCCTTCCTTTGCTTGTACATATGTTTCCTCTAGGTCTCTCCCCATAATAATTTTGAGAACATTGAAAGGTGCATGTCCATGTAGTGACGATGTGTGATGTGAGCACAGGTCACAGCTGAGTCTCCAATAAAGAATATTACCTTCAGGTGATAACTGCAGTGAGAATTTAGCAGCTCGACAGGACTAACACATGAACACCTCCAACTTTCTCTCTTTCCCTCTTTCAACCTGCCTCTTTTTCCTGTTTATCCATCCACCAGAGTGTCTCTGGCAGTCTCTGTTCTTCCATCCCTTTCCATCCCCTGTCCCGCTGAGCATTTGCAGAATCGTAGCGTGCTGTGCAGTTGGTTGGCTGTGAGCTCTGTACGGTTACTTGAGATACAAACGTGCTTCAGTAATAATCTGCGGGCAAAAGAAAGTGGTGAAAACCTTTCTGGGAAAGGAGCTGGAGTGAGGGTGACCAACAGTCGGTGAAGGGTCACCCCTCACTCACTCACTGTGCAAACCCCTCATTAACTCAGAAACTATCACCCCAACCCACTGGCAGGCCCTTGTCCTTGTCAACCCAAACCCTACTACCTCTCCCCCCCCCCCCTCCCCCCCATTCACTGAAGACCACTGCCCCATCCACCCATTCATCCTCTGGGGCTCTGTCACTCCAGGTCTGTCCCTGCCAGAATAGATGGGAAAACCATGCTGCTAGGGGAAGTGAGCAGGTTAGGCAGCATCTGTGGAGGGAAGGCACAGTGGACGGGACTAAACTTGAAAGGCAGATGGGCGGGATTCAATGCGGGACTGAGGCAGGTGACAGGCTGGAAGTCCATATGGGTGGTGATGAAATAAAGTTGGAGGACAGAATAGGCAGGATATATAAATTGGCTGCACGCATATAGCCTCACTGGGCAAACCATCCGTAATGTAATCTCAGGCTAGTGCCGTGACATTCTCCTTAATCAATAAAACAACTCACTCACCTCTTTTACCCTCTATCTCTCCTATACCATGCATACAGAGTCATACAGTGTGGAAACAGGCCCTTCGGCCCAACTTGCCCAAACCGACCAACATGTCCCATCTGCACTCGTCCCATCTGTCTGCTTTGGCCCATATCGCTCCAAACATATCCTATCCATGAATCTGTCTAAATGTTTATTAAACGTTGCGATAGTACCTGCCTCAATTACCTCCTCCGGCAGCTCGTTCCATACACCTGTCACCCTTTTTTGTGAATATAATACCCGTCAAATTCCTATTAAATCTTTTCCCCCTCACCTTAAACCTATGTCCTCTGGTTGTCGATTCCCCTATTATGGGCAAGAGACTGTGCATCTACCCAAACTGTTCCTCTCATGAGTTTCTACACCTCTATAAGATCACCCCTCATCGTCCTGCGCTCCAAGCTATAGTCATAGCCTATAGCTCAGGCCCTCGCGTCCTGGCAACATCCTCGTAAATCTTCTCTGCACTCTTTCCAGCTTGAGAACATCTTTCCTGTAACCTGGTGCCCAAAACTGAACACAGTACTATAAATACTCCTCGATCCAGCTGCTCTACAACACTCCCCAGATCCCTACCGTTCACCGTTTCACAACCATCTTTTAAAATAAGGCTGTAACGTAGCAAAATGTGGAAAAGATGATGGGGTCTGAATGCTTTCTGAATGCACTGCATGTCATTAAACTGGAAATAATCTAGAAATAATTTACCAGAATTTTTCATGGCTTGATGGCCTGAGTTAGAGAGAGTGATGTGTTTTGGGTGTTTAAAATCATGAGGAGAGTGAATAGAGTCTTTTATCCAGGATAGACAATCAAAAGTCAGAGGTCCTAGATTTAAGGAGAAAGGGGCAAGATGTAATAGGAACCTGAAGACCACTTTTTTCACTCAGAGGATGTTGGGTCATGGAATTAGGTGCCAGTGGAGATCATTCTTGCAGGAACTATAACAGCATTTAAAAGACTCTTGAACAGGCACATGGATACGAAAGGCGTTGAGGGATATGGGCCAAACACAGGCAAATGGAACTTGCTTATATGAGGCATTTTGGTCGGTGTGGACAGGTTAGGCCGAAGCAGCTGTATCCATGCTGTAAGAGATAGATTGTAGGAAATGTTTCCCAATGGTACATGTGTCTAGGGACAGAGGGTGTTGGTCTAAGGAGGATCCGAGGAAGACCTTTATCCATTCAGAGGGTGATTGGAATCTGGAATGATCTCCTTGAGGGGATGGGGAGGCAGAAATTTTCAGTGTTGAAGAAACATTTGCATGAGCTCCTGAATTACCAAGTGAGTAGGGTGCGGACCAAGTGGTTGGAGTTGGATACCTGATGGTCAGCATGGACACGATGGACTGAGGGTTCTGTGTTGCATGATGTGGCCATAACCCTTGCATTTCTCTTTGCCACTCTTTCTTCTCTTCTCTATTTCCCTCTCCTTCCTCCCGGTCTACCTATCTGCCTCCCTCACACTCTCCCCCCAAACTATCTCTCCCCTGTACCCCTCTCACCTCACTCTGCCTTCCAGTTCTCTGTTTCACTTCTCTCACTCACTTCCTGTTCCACCCATTGTCCTGTCACCAACATCACTTCTCCCCACTAGCGCTTAGTTGTGGACTCCTTCTCGGGATCGAGTGTTCGCTTTTATACTCAGGACTTGATACTCACTCGCTTTCCAGATGATTCTTTCCGGATTATTATCTGTGAACAGAGAGCGGAAAGATAAGGTTACCAGGTGCGGACGGACCTAAGTTAGGACATCAGGAGCAGAAATAAGGAGAGATTATCAACTATTGAACCGTGGAGAGGGAGAGCCAGGCACAGGGTGGGAACAAGTCCCACATCCCTCCCCCTCTGGAATTCCAGATTGGATTTGAGAATCGGTGAATGACAGGAGTCCACTCGGCCCATCAGGCTTGTTCCAGCTTGATGGTGGAGCTCCTTGCTGAGTCTCACTCCCCATTCCTCCCCACAGTCCAGACTTTCTCCAGTTCCCTTTGCCCATTGCTGTGAATCTACTGAGCTCCATTCAGGCAGCACATCCCAGATCACTGGAGTTCCTCGCCTGAAACTTCTCTGCTGTTGTCAATCCCCTTCCCCCCCCCCCCCGTATCTTCTGCTCTCCCTCTCTCCTGCCATCCTCCATCTATTCAATCTCTGAGAGGGCTTTCAGGGGCTTGATGAAGTCCTACCCTCAAGGCAGTGTGAAACTGGGCCAGAGGGGGTTAAAGATTGGGTAGCAGCATGGACCGGCAGCTGAGAGTGGGGGATAGTTGTATTTCAGACTGAAGGCAATGGAAACATCAAATTCATATCAAATCCAGTAAAAATTTGTGTTTCAATGAGATCACCTCTCATTCTTGGAACTAGAGTTTAGACCAAGTTTGTTCGTTCTCTCTACAGAGGAGCAGCCAGACCCCATCCCAACCCACCATTCAACCTGCTGAAGCAATGCGGCTCACCTTCCATTGAGGGTAATCTTTCCTCAGGCAGGTACAGCAGATCTGTACATATTCCAGGTGCTGTCTCACCAGTGCCCCATATAATTGGAGCAATCCTCTTAAAATAAAGCCCAACACACAACAAATAGCTCACTACCCTACATGTGAACTTTCAGTGGTTGGTGTGCAAGAACCCCATACTTGGACCTCTCCCAACACCAACACCTTTCAATTTCCCACCATTTAAAATTCTCCAACTTTCTCCACATTATTTTCCATCCGCCATGTTCTGCCCGATGTCTCTGCATAATCCTGGCTTGGTATCGTCAGCTACCTTGGATACATCATGCAGTGAGCTGGTGCAGGATCCTGACCCCAAACAGGCACCATCCCTCTGCCTCCACTGATGCTGAGTTCCTCCAGCAGTTTGTGTTTTGCTTGGACATATCCAACCTGATCTTCTAATACAATTCAGGGATATCAATTGTGAGCAGCTGGGCCCAGCATTAATCCAGCATCATTCCTGGTCACAGCCACCCAGCCCAAAAAATGACCCATTTTATCCTACTCCATCTTCTCTCAGTTGACCAAGTCCTGGCTCGTATATTTTCCTCATGGCCGAGCATGTAAATTTTGTTTAATAACCTCCTATACTCCACTTTATTAAAGGCCTCTGAGTCCAAATACATATCAACTGGGTCCTCTTTTTCATTCCTGCCTGTTGCAACTTCGAAAGACATTAAGGTTTCAGGTTGGGACACTTCTTTGGACTGATTTTGGGGGTGGGGGGGGGGGGGGTGGGAAGGAAGTTGGATGAGAGGAGGGGCAGGACAAAGCCTATGAGTCACGGGTGGATTCAGACGAATGTTTTTTGATCAGCGAATGGTTGAACAAAGTCCAGAGGGTGAGTTGAAAATTGTGAAGCTAGAGGAAGGAATGTAGTTGGAAGGAAATGGGTGAGAGAGAAATGGTTATGAGTCCAGGTGTAGCACAGGGAAGAGAGATGGACTGGGGGGAAGGAAGGGGGGAAGAAGGTGGGGGAGTTTGGTAAGTTACCCAAATTGGAGAATTAAATGTCCATATTATTAGGTTGTAAGTGACCCGTGGAATTTGAGGCACTGTTCCTCTAGTTTGTGTCTGGCCTCACTCTGGCAATGGAGGAAGCACAGGACAGAAAAGTCAGTGTTGGAATGGGAAGGGGGGTTAATGTGGTTAATAACTGGGAAATCCAGTCATCTTTGGTGGGTCGAGCTCAAGTGTCCGGCAAAACAGTCGCTGAATCTATGCTTTGTGTCACCGATATAATAAAGGCCACATCCGGAACACCTGGAACATCTGGAAGGTTAGATCACATGTGATCTAAGGAGAGATAGCTGGATGGATAGAAAATTGGCTTCATGGAAGGAAGCTGAGGCTGATGGTGGAAGGTTTCTTTTCGGACTCGAGGCCTGTGACTGGTGGTGTGCCTCAGGGTTTGGTGGTGGGCCCATTGCTGTTTGTCATCTATATCATTGATTTGGATGAGAATGTACATGATTAGCAAGTTTGCAGATAACACAAAAGTGGGTGGTATTGTAGATAGTTAAGATGGAGCTTAACTACAGCGCCTTCGAGAGCGAGTTGGCAAGCTCGCACCTGTGCCGACGTCCCGACATGGTACATTCCGCCTTTTCATGCCATCGGCCCTCCGGGACTGCACCCATGTGTTCCTGCGCCGTGACGCCCACCGGACGCCGCTCCAGAGGCCTTATGAGGGCCCGTACCGGGTGCTGGAGCACGGACAGACAACCTTTGTCTTGGACATGGGGGGCCGGCCGGAGGCCATGTCAATTGACCGCTTGAAGCCGGCCCACTTGGACATCGACCAACGGGTTGCCCAGCCTCGGTCACGAGGTTGCCCCTCTTTGCGGGTCCCACCACCTGTCCCTCCAACTGTGCCTCCGCCGGCCCCTCTGTTGGCCGATTTTCGTACGCGGTCCGGTCGGGTAGTGCGACCACCAGTGCGTTTCGTGCCTCCGGTTCTAGGGGGGGGGGTCCTGTGGCGGCTCCCAAGGGTCTGGCCATACCACTACCGACCCCTCGGCACGGGAATGGACCGGTTCAGGGGGGCGGCCCTTTGCTACGGTTATAAAGGACGAGGTTTTGGGCGCGATTTCACTCTGGCAGACTTGACCGGTCTAGCAAACGTAATAAAATCAAACCTCCCGAAATACCCGGCTCCTTGCCTTTATTTCGGGCCTTTCTCGACGCGCCACAGTTGTCAATAATTGCAGCAGGATCTTGATCGGTTGGCCAGGAGGGCTGAGGAATGGTTGATGGAATTCAATACAGAGAAATGTGAGGTGTTGCATTTTGGGAAGACTAAAATGGGCAGGATCTACACAGTCAACGGTAAGTCTCTGGGGAGAGTTGTAGAGAAGGAAGATCTAGGAGCGCAGGTACATAATTTGTTGAAAGTGGCAACACAAGTAGATAAGTGGTCAAAAAGGTTTTTGGCACACTGGCCTTCATCTGTCAGAGTATTATGTAAAGAAGTTGGGAAGTCCTGTTGCATTTATATCAGACATTGATTAGGTATTAGGCAAGATGGTGTCAAGCTGGAAAGGGTGCAGAGAAGATTTACAAGAATCTTGCCAGGATTCAAGGGCCTGAGATTTATGAGTCGTAATTATATGGAGGTTGAGCAAGCTAGGACTCTATTCATTGGAGCGCAGGAGGATGAGGGGTGATCTTATAGAGGTGTACAAAATCATGAGAGGAATAGATTGGGTAGACATACTGAGCCTCTTGCCCAGTGTAGGGGAATCAAGAACCAGAGGACATAGTTTTAAGGTGAGGGGGGGGGGAAATTTAATAGGAACCTAGGGGTAACTTTCACACAGGTTGTGGATGTATGGAATGAGCTGCCGGAGGTAGTAGAGGCAGGTAGTATCACAATGTTTAAGAAACATTTGGACAGGTGCATGGATAGGACAGGTTTAGAGAGATATGGGCCAAACATAGGCAGGTGGGGCCAGTGTAGATGGGACATGTTGGTTGGTGTGGGCAAGTTGGGCCGAAGGGCCTGTTTCCGCACGGTATGACTATCTTCCTGTCGCCCTCAGTTCTCTCTCCAACGCCATTCTTGCGAAGTACATTAATGACTTGGATGAAGGGATTAAAAGTACCATTAGCAAATTTGCAGATGATACAAAGCTGGGTGGCAGTGTGAACTGTGAGGAAGATGCTATGAGGATGCAGGGTGATTTGGACAGGTTGTGTGAGTGGGCGGATGCATGGCAGATGCAGTTTAAGGTGGATAAATGTGAGGTTATCCACTTTGGTGGAAAGAACAGGAAGGCAGATTATTGTCTGAATGGTGTCAAGTTAGGAAATGGGGAAGTACAAAGAGATCTGGGTGTCCTTGGTCATCAGTCACTTAAAGTTAGCATGCAGGTACAGCAGGCAGTGAAGAAAGCTAATGGCATGTTGGCCTTTATGACAAGAGGAGTTGAGTATAGGAGCAAAGAGGTCCTTCTGCAGTTGTACAGGGCCCTAGTGAGACCACACCTGGAGTACTGTGTGGAATTTTGGTCTCCAAATTTGAGGAAGGACATTCTTGCTATTGAGGGCGTGCAGCAAAGATTCACTAGGTAAATTCCGAAACGGTGGGACTATCGTATGTTGAAAGACTGGAGCGACTAGGCCTGTATACGCTGGAATTTAGGATGAGAGGCGGTCTTATTGAAACATATATTATTAAAGGATTAGACACATTAGAGGCAGAAAACATGTTCCCAATGTTGGGGGAGTCCAGAACCAGGGGCCACAGTTTAAGAACAAGGGGTAAGCCATTTAGAACGGATATGAGGAAATACTTTTTCATTCAGAGAGTTGTAAATCTGTGGAATTCTCTGCCTCGGAAGGCAGTGGAGGACAATTCTCTGGCTGCTTTCAAGATAGCGGAGTCAGGGGGTATGAGGAGAAGGCAGGAACGGGGTACTGATTGTGAATGATCAGCCATGATCACATTGAATGGCAGTGCTGGCTCAAAGGGCCGAATGGCCTACTCCTGCACCTATTGTCTATTGTCTAAATCTGTTGTAATTTTAAGGGGTTGCAGCTCAGGGTGAACTTGTTGTGGTACATTTGGACCAGAGTGATTTTGTCCTGAGGAGAGATTAAGCAGAATGGGCCTGTCCTCTCGAGTGGAAAATAATGAGTAATAACCTCGTGATGATTTGCATATCCATTATAGGCTTTGGGAGGGGATTTATTGTAATGTTGGTTCCTCTAGTTGAGAAGTGTAGAAGTAGGGGGTTGTTGGGATTGCAAGTTGGGACAGGCTGTTGAGCACTGAGATAAGAAAAAAATCCCCATCCTCATAGGTGGCGATTCTGTAGATTTCATCACACAGGGGTGTGGGAGCTCATCCACTGAGGGCATTCACAACAGAGATTACTAGATTTCTGGATATCAAGGGGAACATGGATTATGGGCTGGTTGTGAGCTTTTTTCATCAGGACCTGATACTTACGCAATCTTTCACAATTGATAGCTTTCTGAAGCATGCTTCGGCTTTCTGTGAACAAAGGAAAGTGGAGGTTACCAGGAGTGGACTGACCAGCTATGATTCTTCAGACAGAAAAGACGATGACAAACTAATGAAACGCGGAGAGGGAAGTGCTCCGAGCACATTACATCAGCACGTATTACTGGATGACGGATTGGCTGGAAATCTAAATAAAATAGAAAACAATAAATAACCTCAGCAAGTCAGGTAACGTTTATGGGGAAAGAAACAGATGTAACATTTCAGGTTCAACATCCCACTACAGTATCAGCAAAGGAAAGCACAAAAGGTAATTGAAGTTGCAGAAACATCCTGAAAAGGTCAGGAAAAAGGAGGCTTGGATCAGGTCCAGGTGGCTGGGACAAAGCGTATCCCTGGAGAATGTAGCGGACTGGAGGGCATATTTATAGTAATGGAATCACACAGCACAGAAACAGGCCCATAGGCACAACCTGCCCATGCTGACCAATATGCCCCATCTATATTAGACAGTAGATAATAGGTGCAGGAGTAGGCCATTCGGCCCTTCGAGCCAGCACCGCCATTCAATGTGATCATGGCTGATCATTCTCAATCGGTACCCCGTTCCTGCCTTCTCCCCACACCCCCAGACTCCGCTATCCTTAAGAGCTCTATCTAGCTCTCTCTTGAATGCATTCAGAGAATTGGCTTCCACTGCCTTCTGAGGCAGAGAATTCCACAGATTTACAACTCTCTGACTGAAAAAGTTTTTCCTCATCTCCATTCTAAATGGCCTACCCCTTATTCTTAAACTGGCCTCTGGTTCTGGACTACCCCAACATTGGGAACATGTTTCCTGCCTCTAAGGTGTCCAACCCCTTAATAATCTTATATGTTTCGATAAGATCCCCTCTCATCCTTCTGAATTCCAGTGTATACAAGCCTAGCCACTCCAGTCTTTCAACATATGATAGTCCCACCATTCCGGGAATTAACCTAGCAAACCTACGCTGCATGCCCTCAATAGCAAGAATATCCTTCCTCAAATTTGGAGACCAAAACTGCACACAGTACTCCAGGTGCGGTCTCACTTGGGCCCTGTACAACTGCAGAAGGACCTCTTTGCTCCTATACTCAACTCCTCTTGTTATGAAGGCCAACATTCCATTGGCTTTCTTCACTGCCTGCTGTACCTGCATGCTTCCTTTCAGTGACTGATGCACTAGGACACCCAGATCTTGTTGTACGTCACCTTTTCCTAACTTGACACCATTCGGATAATAATCTGCCTTCCTATTCTTGCCACCAAAGTGGATAACCTCACACATATCCACATTAAACTGCATCTGCCATGCATCCGCCCACTCACACAACCTGTCCAAGTCACCCTGCAACCTCATAACATCTTCCTCACAGTTCACACTACCACCCAGCTTTGTATCAACTGCAAATTTGCTAATGGTACTTTTAATCCCTTCATCCAAGTCATTAATGTATATATTAAATAGCTGCGGTCCCAGCACCGAGCCTTGCGGTACCCCACTAGTCACTGCCTGCTATTCTGAAAGGGACCCATTTATCCCCACTCCTTGCTTTCTGTCTGCCAACCAATTTTCCATCCATGTCAGTACCCTACCCCCAAAACCATGTGCTCTAATTTTGCCCACTAATCTCCTATGTGGGACCTTGTCGAACGCTTTCTGAAAGTCTCCACATCCACCGGTTCTCCCCTGTCAATTTTCCTAGTTACATCCTCAAAAAATTCCAGAAGATTAGTCAAGCATGATTTCCCCTTCGTAAATCCATGCTGACTCGGAACGATCCTGTTACTGCTATCCAAATGCTCCGCAATTTCATCTTTTATAATTGACTCCAGCATCTTCCCCACCACTGATGTCAGACTAACTGGTTTATAATTTCCTGTTTTCTCTCTCCCTCCTTTCTTAAAAGTGGGATAACATTAGCTACCCTCCAATCCACAGGAACTTATCCTGAATCTATAGAACATTGGAAAAGGATCACCAATGCGTCCACAATTTCAAGAGCCACCTCCTTAAGTACCCTGGGATGCAGACCATCAGGCTCAGGGGATTTATCAGCTTTCAGTCCCATCAGTCTACCCAACACCATTTTCTACCTAATGTTCCTTCAGTTCCTCCGTCACCCTAGGATCTCTGGCCACTAGAACATCTAGGAGATTGTTTGATTGTTATACTAGTCCCACCTACTTGCACTTGGCCCATATCCCTCCTTCATTATCCATGTACCCATCCATATACCCAACATTCCATTTTCCCACCACCCTCTGTGTGAAAAAGTTGCCCCTTAGGTTCCTATTAAATCTTTCCCCTATCACCCTAATCCTATGGCTTCTGATTCTTGATTTCCCTACTCTGGGTAAAAGACCTTATCTATTCCACTCATGATCTTATACTCACTCCTCTGTAAGTTCATTCCTCATCCTCCTGCATTCCAGGGAATAAAGTCCTAGACTGCCCAATCACTCCCTGTAGCTCAGGCCCTCAAGTCCTGGCACGGCACGGTAGCGCAGCGGTAGAGTTGCTGCTTTACAGCGAATGCAGCGCCGGAGACTCAGGTTCGATCCTGACTACGGGTGCTGTACTGTAAGGAGTTTGTACGTTCTCCCCGTGACCTGCGTGGGTTTTCTCCGAGATCTTCGGTTTCCTCCCACACTCCAAAGACGTACAGGTATGTAGGTTAATTGGCTGGGTAAATGTAAAAATTGTCCCTAGTGGGTGTAGGATAGTGTTAATGTACGGGGATCGCTGGGCGGCACGGACTTGGAGGCCGAAAAGGCCTGTTTCCGGCTGTATATATATGATATGATATATGATATGATAACATCCTTGTAAATGATGTTCGTAAAGGAAAACTAAAGGGCAAAAAAGAAGGCCTGGCAGACCTCTGGCAGATAAGATGCAAGAGACTCCAATGAGTTTTTGTAACATTTTATGCGTGGGTGGGGGTGGGACACATGACATGGGGGGGAGGAGATATGACACGGGGGGGGGGGGGGGGGGGGAGATATGACACGGGGGGGGGGGGGGGGAGATATGACACGGGGGGGGTGGAATACGGAAGAGACGGCGCCGAGGACTCCTGTACATTGGTAACATTAGGTCCCTGTCTCACAACACAAACACCTTGCAACAAAGAACCATTAATTGAGCATTACATACCTTTGGTATTACGTTTGCACAACTTTCCACACGTCTGCAACAATAGACAATAGACAATAGACAATAGGTGCAGGAGTAGGCCATTCAGCCCTTCGAGCCAGCACCGCCATTCAATGCGATCATGGCTGATCACTATCAATCAGTACCCCGTTCCTGCCTTCTCCCCATACCCCCTCACTCCGCTATCCTTAAGAGCTCTATCCAGCTCTCTCTTGAAAGCATCCAACGAACTGGCCTCCACTGCCTTCTGAGGCAGAGAATTCCACACCTTCACCACCCTCTGACTGAAAAAGTTCTTCCTCATCTCCGTTCTAAATGGCCTACCCCTTATTCTCAAACTGTGGCCCCTTGTTCTGGACTCCCCCAACATTGGGAACATGTTATCTGCCTCTAATGTGTCCAATCCCCTAATTATCTTATATGTTTCAATAAGATCCCCCCTCATCCTTCTAAATTCCAGTGTATACAAGCCCAATCGCTCCAGCCTTTCAACATACGACAGTCCCGCCATTCCGGGAATTAATCTAGTGAACCTACGCTGCACACCCTCCATAGCAAGAATATCCTTCCTCAAATTTGGAGACCAAAACTGCACACAGTACTCCAGGTGCGGTCTCACCAGGGCCCGGTACAACTGTAGAAGGACCTCTTTGCTCCTATACTCAACTCCTCTTGTTACGAAGGCCAACATTCCATTGGCTTTCTTCACTGCCTGCTGAACCTGCATGCTTCCTTTCATTGACTGATGCACTAGGACACCCAGATCTCGTTGAACTCCCCCTCCTCCTAACTTGACACCATTCAGATAATAATCTGCCTTTCTATTCTTACTTCCAAAGTGAATAACCTCACACTTATCTACATTAAACTGCATCTGCCATGTATCCGCCCACTCACACAACCTGTCCAGGTCACCCTGCAGCCTTATTGCATCTTCCTCACAATTCACACTACCCCCCAACTTAGTATCATCTGCAAATTTGCTAATGGTACTTTTAATCCCTTCGTCTAAGTCATTAATGTATATCGTAAATAGCTGGGGTCCCAGCACCGAACCTTGCGGTACCCCACTGGTCACTGCCTGCCATTCCGAAAGGGACCCATTTATCCCCACTCTTTGCTTTCTGTCTGTTAACCAATTTTCTATCCATGTCAGTACCCTACCCCCAATACCATGTGCCCTAATTTTGCCCACTAATCTCTTATGTGGGACCTTGTCGAAGGCTTTCTGAAAGTCGAGGTACACCACATCCACTGACTCTCCCTTGTCAATTTTCCTAGTTACATCCTCAAAAAATTCCAGTAGATTTGTCAAGCATGATTTCCCCTTCGTAAATCCATGCTGACTCGGAACGATCCCGTTACTGCTATCCAAATGCTCAGCAATTTCGTCTTTTATAATTGACTCCAGCATTTTCCCCACCACTGATGTCAGACTAACTGGTCTATAATTACCCGTTTTCTCTCTCCCTCCTTTCTTAAAAAGTGGGATAACATTTGCTATCCTCCAATCCACAGGAACTGATCCTGAATCTATAGAACATTGAAAAATGATCTCCAATGCTTCCACTATTTCTAGAGCCACCTCCTTAAGTACTCTGGGATGCAGACCATCAGGCCCTGGGGATTTATCAGCCTTCAGTCCCATCAGTCTACCCAAAACCATTTCCTGCCTAATGTGGATTTCCTTCAGTTCCTCCATCACCCTAGGTTCTCCAGCCCCTAGAACATTTGGGAGATTGTGTGTATCTTCCTCAGTGAAGACAGATCCAAAGTAACGGTTTAACTCGTCTGCCATTTCTTTGTTCCCCATAATAAATTCCCCTGCTTCTGTCTTCAAGGGACCCACATTTGCCTTGACTATTTTTTTCCTCTTCACGTACCTAAAAAAACTTTTGCTATCCTCCTTTATATTATTGGCTAGTTTACCCTCGTACCTCATCTTTTCTCCTCGTATTGCCTTTTTAGTTAACTTTTGTTGCTCTTTAAAAGAGTCCCAATCCTCTGTCTTCCCACTCTTCTTTGCTATGTTATACTTCCTCTCCTTAATTTTTATGCTGTCCCTGACTTCCCTTGTCAGCCACAGGTGTCTCTTACTCCCCTTAGAGTCTTTCCACCTCTTTGGAATAAATTGATCCTGCAACCTCTGCATTATTCCCAGGAATACCTGCCATTGCTGTTCTACCGTCTTCCCTGCTAGGGCCTCCTTCCAATCAATTTTGGCCAGCTCCCGCCTCATGCCTCTGTAATCCCCTTTGCTATACTGTAATACCGACACTTCCGATTTTCCCTTCTGCCTTTCCATTTGCAGAGTAAAACTTATCATGTTGTGATCACTGCCTCCTAATGGCTCTTTTACCTCTAGTCCCCTTATCAGATCAGGATCATTACACAACACTAAATCCAGAATTGCCTTCTCCCTGGTAGGCTCCAGTACAAGCTGTTCTAAGAATCCATCTCGAAGGCACTCTACAAACTCTCTTTCCTGGGGTCCATTTCCAACCTGATTTTCCCAGTCTACCTGCATGTTGAAATCTCCCATAACCACCGTAGCATTACATTTTTGACATGCCAATTTTATCTCCTGATTTAACTTGCACCCTAAGTCGAGGCTACTGTTTGGGGGCCTATAGATAACTCCCATTAGGGTCTTTTTACCCTTACAATTTCTCATTTCTATCCATACTGATTCAACATCTCCTGATTCTATGTCACCCCTTGCAAGGGAATGAATATCATTCCTTACCATCAGAGCAACCCCACCCCCTCTGCCCACCTGTCTGTCTTTTCTATACGTTGTGTACCCCTGAATATTCAGTTCCCAGCCCTGGTCCTCTTGTAGCCATGTCTCAGTGATCCCTACAACATCATACTTGCCCATGACTAACTGAGCCTCAAGCTCATCCACTTTATTTTTTATACTACGCGCAAAAACAAATAAGTTTTGTTTCTGCTGCACATCAACATTCATCGCTCATAAGTAAATACAAATTCTTGTATCCCTTCCTCCCCCTCACCAACATACCGTCCCCACATTCCTCACCCTCTCTGCTTAATCCCCATTAACCCATGTGCTCCCTCTCAGTATTCCCACCTCTCCACACACTCTCCCTCTCTGGCACACAATCACATTGGAGAGTAGCAACGATTTGTGAACAAAAACTGATCTGTGTTCCTGTTGCATTGTACAGCTCTCTGTCCATCTACACAGGTTCACAACCCAATGGTATGAACATTGAATTCACCAATATCAAGTAATACCCCCATGCCCTCTCTCGTTTCCGTTCCCCCCTCCTACACCCGGTGCAGCCCATTTATTTCACTATCTCCCATCTGCCCCTTCACACCCCACCATTTTCCTTCCTCAGTGTGCTCATCTCCCATCCCCAGATCCCTCATTTCTCTTTTATTCCCCCCTCTTCCCCCCCCACACACAATACTGCACACAATACTCCAAATGTGCCCTGACCATAGTTTATAAAGCTGCAACATGATCACCTGATTCTAAAACCCACATCTGACTAATGAAGGTAAGCAAGTTGTCTGCCTTCTTTACCTCCCTATCCATGTTGTGCTTCCACTTTCAGTAAACTATAGACTTGCTCCTCATGATTTCCTCTGCAGATAATGCTATGGAGGGTTTAATTTATAAGGATCAGACTCGAGCAGAGGGCAAAGCTTTAAAGTGAGAGTGGCAAAGTTTAAAGGAGAGTGGTGGGTGCCTGGAACACACTGCTGAGGGTAGTGGTGGAGGCAGATACAATAGTGACATTTGAGGCCTTTAAATAAGTACATGGATATGCAGGGAATGGAGGGATGTGGATCATGTGCAGGTGGAGGAGATTAGTTTATCTTGGCATCATGAACAGCACTGACATTGTGGGCCAAAGGGCCTGTTCCTGTGCTGCATTGTACTGATAGGCCTGGAACAATGCAGGGTGTAACACAGGGAACTTCGATCATGTGGATGATCACAGTCTTTTCCCAAGGGCGGGAGAGTGTAAAACTAGATTTTCGATGAGAGGGGAAAGATTTAAAAGAGATCTGAGGGTGGTGGGAGTATGAAATGAGCTGCCAGAAGAGGTGGGAGGAGCGAGTACAATAACAATATTTCAAAGTTATACGGACAGGTACATGGATTGGAAAGGTTTAGAGGAGTATGGGCCAAACGCAACCTAATGGGTGTGGCTCGAGGTGAACACTTTGGTTAGCATGGAAGAGGTGCTGAAGGCCCTGTTTCCATGCTGCATAGCTCTCTGTCTATATGATCTATATTCTGCCTCTCCCTCTACCCATCCATCTCTTTCTCCCTGCCTGTATAGCTCTCCATCTCTTCACATCTGTCCTCCTCCCCTCTTTTCACACATCTATCTGTAACTATCTATCTATCTTCCTGTGTCTGCCTGTTTCCCACATCTGTTTGTTTTGTCAGGCATCTGTGCATCTCCCCCTTCTCTCTCTCCCTCGCTGCATCCTTTATCTCCCACTCTCTCTCTGCCACTCACACACTGTTGCTCTCTCCTTGAACTCTCCATCTTTTCCATCCCATCTCTTTGTGCTCTGTCCTCAATCTCCTCTCCTTCTCATTGTCCCCCCTCTGTCACTCTTACTCTCTCCATCACTTCTCCCTCAGACTCTCTCTCTGTCCGTCCTCCTCCTCTCCCTCCTTCCATCTCTCTCTCTCTCCATCTCCCTGCCTCTGTCTATCTTCTTCCATATATTTGTCTCTCTGCCACCCTTCCTCATTTTGTCTCTCTCTCCTCCCGTGGATGGTGGTGGTGGGGCTGTATGTCAGTGAGATACACACATCAGGTCCTCACCTGTAGTAGTTCAGACCTTTCTCAAAGTACTCACGCACTGTTAATGTCTGAGTAGCAGGCTTACCGTGTGCCTCCCATTCATGGGACCTGTGGAAAGAGATTAGGAACAGCAATGTTTCAATATGAAGAGTTTTCAAGAGTGCAGAGCTGAAAGATGGATTGAAGGAGAAACAGAAACTGTCTTTGAATGATATTGGTGGTGAGACCACACTTGGACTATTGTGCAAAGTTCCAGTCACCCAACTACAGGAATTATTCCAACTAAATATATAGGAATAATTTCAACAATGGGAACCCCGTCATTAAGTTGGAAAGGGTACAGAAGAGATTCATGAGGATGTAACAGGGACAGGAGGGATTGAATGATATGGAGGGACTGGACAGGCTGAGGCTGTTTTCACTGGAGCGAAGAAGGCAATAAAGTGACTGCTTTCCCAGGGTTGGGGTGTCTAAAACATGAGGGCATAGGTTTAAGGTGAAAGGGGAAAGATTTAAAGGGGACCTAAGGGGCAATCTTTTCCACACAGACGGTGCTACATTTACGGAATAAGCTGACAGAGGTCATGTAGAGATGGATTTAAAAGACATTTGGACAGGCATATGGATAGAAATGTTTAGAGGAAGTTAAAAACAAGTTGGTGGAGGAACTTAGCAGACCAGACAGTATCTGCAGGGAGAAAATGGACTGATGACTTTTCAGATCAGGACCTTTCTCCAGTCTGAAGACCAGGAACCAAAACATTATTTATCCAGTTGGAAGGGGAGGGGTAGGGGTAGGGGTGGGGGTGGGGAGAGTGGGTGATGTCCATGGTGGGGGTGGGGGTGGGGAGAGTGGGTGATGAAGGAGAATGTCCATGGGAGGGGAGCGATGATGGGGGAGAATGTCCATAGGAGGGGTGGGGGCAGGGAGGGTGGGTGATGAGGGAGAGTGTCCGTGGGTGGGGAGGGGGTGGAGAGAGTGAGTGTTGGGGGAGAGTGTCAGTGGGAGGGGAGGGGTGATGGGGGAGAATGTCCACAGGAGGGGTGGGGTTGGGGAGAGTGGGTGATGAGGCACAGTGTCCATGGATGGGGAGAGTGGGTGATGGGGGAGAGTGTCCGTGGGAGGGGTGTAGAGAGTGGGTGGTGTGAGTGTCCATTGAAGGGTGGGAAGGGGGTGGGGAGAGTGGGTGATGGGGCAGAGTGTCCATAGGAGGGGTGGGGATGGGGAGAGTGGGTGATGGGGGAGAGTGGGTGATGGGGGAGAGTGGTGGGGAGAGTGGGTGATGGGGCAGAATGGTGGGGAGAGTGTCCGTGGGAGGGGATCCAGTGGGTTGGAGATTTGACTCATATGAAGGTACAGCACAGCAGTCAGTTATTTGGCTTACTGAGTCTGCACTGACCACCAAGCACCCATTTTATGATCAATTGCCCCATAGATTCTCCCCCTTAATTTATAGCAGCCAATTAACGTAGCCCTCACACATCTTTTGAATGTGGGAAGAATCCAGAGCACCCTTGGGAAGCCCACAGAATAACAGGGAGAATGTACAAACACAGGCAGAGGCAGATATCAGGATTGAACCAGGGGTTACTGGAGCCGTGTGGTGGTAGCTTTACTAGTTGTACCACTGTGCCACCTAAACCATTGAACAGACAAACTTTGGTGTTCAAACCCAAGGATTGCAGGTGTGCAGTACACAAGGTTGCCAGCACAGGTGTGCACAATATTTCCCTTCATTTGTCAGGCACTAAATAAGAACAGTGTTACAACTTTATCTATTGGTCAGGCCACACCTGGAGCAGTAAGTGCAGGCAGGTCGTGCAGGAGTGAGTGCCCTGTGGTCATTCCCCTTGCAGACAGAGTAGGTCTCTCAGAGGAAAGTTGCAGCAGTAGCCAAGGTGTGGCACCACAGTTGGCTGTGATGCACAGCAGGGCAAGGAAACATCTCAGTGAGCTGTGGTGTGGGGAAGAGATGGACTTCCCCTTGGCTCAGAGCGAGATCCCAGGATGGTTTGTTGCCTCTCACGTGTCAAGGACAGGGATGTCTTGGATTGGATCCGGGACATTGTGAAAGGGGAGAGAAAACAGCTGAGATTGTTGTACACAATGGTACTGACAACCTAGGCAGAACGAGAGGTGAGATCCGACAGGGTGAACTTAGAGAGTTTGGTAGAAGTTTACAAAGCAGAACTTCCAGAGTGTAATCTCAAAATTCCTCTCAGTGCCATATGCCAATGATGGTAACACTAGAATAGATGAACGCATGGCTGAAGAACTGGTGCAGAAGGCAGGCCTTTAGCTGATGAGATCACTGGGATAACTTCTGGGCAGGTGTGACCTGTACAAGAGGGACAGGGTGCATCAAAACTGGAAAAGGACCAACATCCTCTCAGGGAGGTTTGAGGAATGGGTAGTAACGGCTTTTGATACCTTCATTAATCAGGGTGTTGAGTAAAGAAGTTGCAATATTGTGTTACAGTTGCACAAGACTTTCAGGCTGCATTTGGAGTATTGTGTTCAGTTTTGGTCACTCTGCAATAGGAAGGATGTCATTAAGCTGTAAAGAGCACAGAGAAGCTAGAAGAGGATGTTGCCAGGACTTGTGAGCCTGTGCTACAGAGAGAGGTTGTGTAGGTGAGAACGTTATTCTTTGGAGTGCAGGAAGATGAGCAATGATCTTATAAAGGAGTATAAGGTCTTGAGGGGAATAGATAGGGTATTTTACCGAACGTGGGGGAATCAAGAACAAGAAGACTTAGGTTAAAGGTGAGTGGGGCAAGATTTGATTGGAACCTGAGGGTCAATTTCTTCACACAGAAGGTGGTGGCAACATAGATTACAGCCACCTGCTCCACGACCCTTGCCTCCTTTAACAACCTGGGATTATCCCTTCCAGTGCAAGTGACTTGTTAGTGTTACCTCCTCCTCCTCATCAGTTACCCCCACCCCCTCTCCCAGATCTGCATCCCTCCGCTTCTGGCAGCTCCCATTTCCTGATAACGGGTGATACAATGCCCTCAGCCATGTTCCAGCTGTGCCTCTACCTTGATGCAGATCACTCCGTTATACCCTGATCTCCTCACTCCGCTCATCCCATTTACAGGCCTTTGGAAGGCTCTGTTCCACTTTCCCTTGAAAAGCCTCTCTCCTTTTGTACTCACTGCCTCTCCCATCTCACCACATTCAGGTGGGTTTCCATTGAAGTCTCACCTTCCTCATGCTCACTCCTTCCTTCACTCCCTCCTGGGTGATCCAGGGAGCACCAGAGTTCCTTTACTTTTCCCTGGTGTGGGAATACTCCTCGTCTGTACATAAAACATCTCCCATTCTTCAGTGACAGTGCCAGCTGCCACAACATCAACACTGGTGATACATGAGGACTGGGGAGAGCGGTCCATATCGCTATCTACTAACACAAAGCACATTATCTATGCTTGCGTAAGGAAACACGAGTTGAAAAGTATTCTGTCCATTTATTTTTTTCTCCAAATAAAATTTGGCAATCTCTAATTTTCTTTGGTATCCCAGATCTTTGAAACTTGTGATTTTTTGTCCACTGAAGAAATGGCAGGCGGGTTGGTGCAGTGTATTTCCTGCAGGTTATGGGCGGTCAAGGATGCCTATGGAGCTTCTGGAGACTACACCTGCAGGAATTGTGTCCAGGTGCAGCTCCTGAGTGAACGTGTTGGGGAACTGGAGAAGCAGCTGGATGACTTTAGGGCCATCCTGGAAAATGAGAGTTTCCTGGACAAGTGAGGTTGTTACGCCAGTGATTCAGGAGGAGAGCAGGTGGGTGACTGGGAGAAAAGGGAGTAAACGTGGAGAGCAGGCGACCCCGGTGGCTGTGCCGAATGAAAACAGGTATGCCCCCTTAGGAGTTGTCGGAGCAGAAGACGCTTCCAGTCCAAGCGGTGAACAGGTCGGTGGCTCCAATCCTGGCAAGGAGACTCGACTGGGGAGACCGACGTCAGGCAGAGCCATAGTAGTGGGTGACTCCATTGTCCGAAGTGTGGGCAGGAGATTCTGTAGCGGCAGGCGGGACTTCAGGATGGTCTGTTACCTCCCTGGTGCCAGGGTTAAATATGTCACAGACCGACTTCAGAACATCCTCAAGAGGAAGGGTGAACAGCCAGAAGTGGTTGTGCACGTGGGCATGAACGACGTCGGGAAGAAGAGGAAGTTCTGCAAAGTGAATTCCAGCCCAAGCGAGTTTGTGCATGGCCTCAAGGACATCCCCTCTCTTCAGTCTATAGTAGTTGGCATCCGTCCATCGGCGAGAGGCGACGGTGAAGCTTTGATGCTGTCTTGTTTGGAGAAGGGAATGTTTAATCAATAGTCTATAATACCATTTTCCTCTGCCCCCCATCTCCTGTTTTCCATCCTTGCCTTTTCTGTCCACCATATCTTTGAATATTAAGAGGTCTGTTCTGCCGAGAATGAGCCATGTGATCAGCAGCACATCATAATCACACATGGCTCTTTGTACCTGCAGCTCACCAATCTTACTCATCACATTCTGTGTATATTGTGGACACCAGATTGTGTCTCTCAATTTGCTCCTATCCAACAATTCCTTCTCTGTCATCATCCAACACTCACACCCTCTGTTCCCCTTATTTATTTTTGCTGTTATTGCCTGGTATGCCCATACCCTGCTGATCTTGATTCAACTGTCATGACTTGGGCATTGTCCCAATCCTATTAACTTGTGACCCGTCCATCTCATGCAGGTTTCATCTGCCTCTGAATCTGAATGTACCTGCATGCATCATGGATGTTACCAGTCTACCACCTTCTCTTCATATTCTGTTCTCCCTGAAGCCTGGCCGTGCCAGCAGCCCAGAGATTGCCACCTGTCCACCTCTGGCAACATTGACAGACTTCCATTGCTGCCTTCTCCACATTGGTACCAATGTGTACCACTTGTTCTGGGTCCCACTTTCCTCTGCACCCTTTCACTCATATCCTGAGAAGCAGAGAAACATCCACCTGGAGAGAAGCAACCAATCCCACAGTCACTTTGACCCATCCACCTGTCTCTTCCACCCCTCCCTTTGTTCACTCACCCCTCTGTCCTTTTGCCAAACCCTCCCATTGCCTGCCCACTCTCTGCCTGACAATGACCCCAATGATCTATCTTTTTTTTACACTTTTTCATCCATTTTGTTTCAGTGATGGGTTTTCTTTGTTCTTTCTCCAGGTGAATCACTGGACCGGCAAAGGATGTAAATTTGAGTGGTGGACCATCCATGGCTGGTGGTAAGTCTCGTTACTCAGATGGGTTCTAGTGAGAGATGGGAGTTGTCAGGGAGAGCTGACAGGGGGGTCTCCAGTGGTAGTGTCGGGCTGTGGTGCTGGGCTGTGGTCTCCACTGAGCCCAGGCACTGGGCACCAGCGCCAGAACAACAGCTGGTTCTGCAGCTGCACGGCTGCATTCTGAGCAAAGGTCTTCAGCTCCACCTCAAATGGCCGCCCCTGAATCTGACACAACCCTGTCAGTCCCCCGCACAATTTAGACAATTCATGAAGATCACCTCTCATTCCAAAATCTCCAGTGAGCTTCGGCCCAACCTGCTCAATCTCTCATACAGCACCCCATCCCAGGACTCAACCTTTCACCATTCACCCAACTGCTCCAGAACAAGGGGCCACAGTTTAAGAATAAGGGGTAGGCCATTTAGAACGGAGATGAGGAAGAACTTTTTCAGTCAGAGAGTGGTGAAGGTGTGGAATTCTCTGCCTCAGAAGGCAGTGGAGGCCAGTTCGTTGGATGCTTTCAAGAGAGAGCTGGATAGAGCTCTTAAGGATAGCGGAGTGAGGGGGTATGGGGAGAAGGCAGGAACGGGGTACTGATTGAGAGTGATCAGCCATGATCGCATTGAATGGCGGTGCTGGCTCGAAGGGCTGAATGGCCTCCTCCTGCACCTATTGTCTATTGTCTATTGCTTCCATGGCAGCTATACCTCTCTTTAAATAAAGAGACCAAGAATCTGTTGTGATGTCACTAAAGGTCTGCAGAGACAAAGCCAGACCTCTGTTGGAATAATATATTCAAGACGTGAGTGACAATGAACTTCTTTGTTCACAATAACGTGTCAAGCCAGAGACTGCTCTGCTGACTCAGAGCATGCGACCTTTTAATATCATATTTAATAGCAAGAAATGTGGAGTGGGTCACGTATATTTGTTAACATGGTTAACTATTGTGATCCAGAATTCTCCTCTTTCCCTTATCAGCCTTAACATTAAAGATCAAAAGTACAAGGTCAGACATGTTCAACCTATGAGACACTTCACTAAAATAAAGTTCTATTTCCACGGTACGAAGTGCTCATAACAAGACAGAGAGCAGTTCAGTTCTTCCCACAATTCCCACACCTCCTCACTATTACACTTCACACCCGGCAAACCCGGGACGGGGTATATTTGCTGTCATTGCTCCAAGCTGCAGTGTGGGAGCACCGATTCTGCAACGCTGGAGTTACCACGGAGCCCCTGGTCTCTGGCACTGAGACAGAACAGGAAGTGTTGTCCCTGTGAAGAAGTTGTCAGCAAAGTGCAGGAACTCTTCAGCTTGGAGGTAGTAACTCACCCCTTCCATTTATCTTCCAGGCCCCCCCAGGGTCGCAATGTGAATAGGGATCCGTATAACTACAACAAAATAAAGGTCAGTAGTACTTACGGTTCAAGACCATCGTGGGATTTGGGTCTGGGGTGATACGCTGGCACACAGGCCTTTGGTCAATTTCTCTAGAGGGTGGGTGGGCTTTTCAAATCACACAGCAACAGGAAGTGTCCTCAGGTCTGTTCTCTGGGCATTTTACATTGGCCTCAGCTGCAGTATTTGAGATTGTGTACAGAAACACACAAACCCATTGAAAACCTTCAGTTTGTAACCCACTCCCAGTATCTGTTATTCAACATGTAAATTACTTCCTACAGACAATGAATGACATCCCACTCTGTAACTCTGGTATCTGTTATTTCCACACATAAACTATCTGAACTCCTGCCATAGATCCAAGCATGTTACTCCCCCACAGATATCTGATATTAGAATCATGCAGCATGCAAAGAGACCTGTCAGCTTATCCATGCCAATCAAGATGTCTACCAAAGCTAGTGAGCTTTGCCTGTTTGGCTCATATCCCTCTAAACCCTTCCTATGCATAAACCTGTACAAGTGTCTTTTAAACGTTATAATTCTACCCATCCCTACCAATTTCTGTGGCAGCTTCTTCCTTATACCCAGCACCCTATGTGGGAATAAGTCTCTCCCCTCTCACATTAAAGCTGCGCCCTCTAGTTTTAGACTCCCCTATGCTGGAGTATAGGCTGTGACCATGCGCCTTCTCTATGCTTCCCATGATTTCATAAACCTCCATAAGATCACCCCTCGGCCTCCTTCACTCCAGGGAAAACAGTCCCAGTCAATAGACAATAGACAATAGACAATAGGTGCAGGAGTAGGCCATTCAGCCCTTCGAGCCAGCACCGCCATTCAATGCGATCATGGCTGATCACTATCAATCAGTACCCCGTTCCTGCCTTCTCCCCATACCCCCTCACTCCGCTATCCTTAAGAGCTCTATCCAGCTCTCTCTTGAAAGCATCCAACGAACTGGCCTCCACTGCCTTCTGAGGCAGAGAATTCCACACCTTCACCACCCTCTGACTGAAAAAGTTCTTCCTCATCTCCGTTCTAAATGGCCTACCCCTTATTCTCAAACTGTGGCCCCTTGTTCTGGACTCCCCCAACATTGGGAACATGTTATCTGCCTCTAATGTGTCCAATCCCCTAATTATCTTATATGTTTCAATAAGATCCCCCCTCATCCTTCTAAATTCCAGTGTATACAAGCCCAATCGCTCCAGCCTTTCAACATACGACAGTCCCGCCATTCCGGGAATTAATCTAGTGAACCTACGCTGCACGCCCTCCATAGCAAGAATATCCTTCCTCAAATTTGGAGACCAAAACTGCACACAGTACTCCAGGTGCGGTCTCACCAGGGCCCGGTACAACTGTAGAAGGACCTCTTTGCTCCTATACTCAACTCCTCTTGTTACGAAGGCCAACATTCCATTGGCTTTCTTCACTGCCTGCTGAACCTGCATGCTTCCTTTCATTGACTGATGCACTAGGACACCCAGATCTCGTTGAACTCCCCCTCCTCCTAACTTGACACCATTCAGATAATAATCTGCCTTTCTATTCTTACTTCCAAAGTGAATAACCTCACACTTATCTACATTAAACTGCATCTGCCATGTATCCGCCCACTCACACAACCTGTCCAGGTCACCCTGCAGCCTTATTGCATCTTCCTCACAATTCACACTACCCCCCAACTTAGTATCATCTGCAAATTTGCTAATGGTACTTTTAATCCCTTCGTCTAAGTCATTAATGTATATCGTAAATAGCTGGGGTCCCAGCACCGAACCTTGCGGTACCCCACTGGTCACTGCCTGCCATTCCGAAAGGGACCCATTTATCCCCACTCTTTGCTTTCTGTCTGTTAACCAATTTTCTATCCATGTCAGTACCCTACCCCCAATACCATGTGCCCTAATTTTGCCCACTAATCTCCTATGTGGGACCTTGTCGAAGGCTTTCTGAAAGTCGAGGTACACCACATCCACTGACTCTCCCTTGTCAATTTTCCTAGTTACATCCTCAAAAAATTCCAGTAGATTTGTCAAGCATGATTTCCCCTTCGTAAATCCATGCTGACTCGGAACGATCCCGTTACTGCTATCCAAATGCTCAGCAATTTCGTCTTTTATAATTGACTCCAGCATTTTCCCCACCACTGATGTCAGACTAACTGGTCTATAATTACCCGTTTTCTCTCTCCCTCCTTTCTTAAAAAGTGGGATAACATTTGCTATTCTCCAATCCACAGGAACTGATCCTGAATCTATAGAACATTGAAAAATGATCTCCAATGCTTCCACTATTTCTAGAGCCACCTCCTTAAGTACTCTGGGATGCAGACCATCAGGCCCTGGGGATTTATCAGCCTTCAGTCCCATCAGTCTACCCAAAACCATTTCCTGCCTAATGTGGATTTCCTTCAGTTCCTCCATCACCCTAGGTTCTCCAGCCCCTAGAACATTTGGGAGATTGTGTGTATCTTCCTCAGTGAAGACAGATCCAAAGTAACGGTTTAACTCGTCTGCCATTTCTTTGTTCCCCATAATAAATTCCCCTGCTTCTGTCTTCAAGGGACCCACATTTGCCTTGACTATTTTTTTCCTCTTCACGTACCTAAAAAAACTTTTGCTATCCTCCTTTATATTATTGGCTAGTTAGTCTGTTCAGTCTGATCAATCTGAAGAAGGTTCCCAACCCAAAAGGTCTCCTGTCTATTCCCTCTGCAGATGCTGCCTGAATCCAGCATCTTACTCCAGCATTGTTTTTGCTAAAGATTCCGGCGCCTGCAGTTTCTTGTGTCCCCAGCTGATCCAATGTCACCTAATAACTCAAGCCTTCCAATCTTGTAGTATTTCACCTGTGAATATTAGGTGTAGCGGGACAGGAGGCATCTCTGGAGAGAAGGACTGGGTGACATTTCAGGTCGAGACCCTTCAGTCTGAAGAAGTCTTATCCGAAATGTTATCCATTCCTTTTCTCCAGAGATGTTGCCTGTCCCACTGAGTTACTCCAGCATTTTGTGTCTACATTCGATTTAAACCAGCATCTGCAGTTCTTTCCTACACAATATTAGGTTTAGGTTCGGCTTAAGTTTATTGTTGTCACATGTGCCGAGATACAGTGAAAAGCTTTCTTTTGCATGCTTTCCAATCAGATCAGAAAATACTATACATAAATACAATCAAGCCAAACTCGAATGCAATAGATAGAACAAAGGGGAAGATACAGAGTGCTGGAGTAACTGAGAATATGTTTCTCAGCTTTGTAGTGCATTAGTTCCAGAAACAAAGTCCAATGTCTGCAATGCAGTAGAGGTGAATTGGTTTAGTCCCCTAGTTAATGGAAGGACCGTTCAGAAGCTTGATAACAGAGGGGAAGAAGCTGTTCTGGAGTCTAGTGTTGCACGCTTTCAAGCTTCTGTACCTTCTGCTGGAAGGGAACAGGGAGAAGGATGACCAGGGTCTGACAAGTCAGTGATTGTGTTGGTTGGGTCACTGGTTGGGTCTAAGTCTGGTCTGTGTTAAACAAAGAAACAAAATGCTGGAGTAACTCAGTGGGTCTGGCAACATCTCTGAGGAATGTGGATTGGAGACGTTTCAAGTCAGGATACTTCTTCAGACTGATTGTAAGAGGTGGGGGGAAAGAAAGCTGGAGAGAGGAGGGGGATTACAAATTGTGAAGCCATAGGAAGAGATGTAAGAGGAGGGGGAAGGGAGAAATAGGCGTGAGCCAGGTAAGGCGGGGGGTGGGGGGGGTTGTTAGAGGTCACCTAAAATTGGAGAATTCAATGTTCATACTCTTGGGTTGTAAGCTTGGTAAATGTTAAAAACCCCATCTCTCGTGTGTGTAGGATAGTGTTAATGTGCGGGGGTCGCTGGTTGGCGAGGACTTGGGCCAAAGGGGCCGTTTCCGCGCTGAATGTTAATCTGAATCCTATGTTTAAAAAGCTTTGAGTCAAATGCTTAAATAGGACTTGGCAGAGAGGGATACTGTCTTAATGTGGGCAAATGGGATTAGTGTAGTTGGGTAAATTGCATGAACCCAGTATGCCAAAGAGCTCAATTCGATGCTTATAGAGTTGTAGAGTAGTGCAGCACAGAAACGTTTCCTTCAGGTAACCTTGTCTATGCTGATCATGATCCTCATCTGCATGACCCCATTTGACCACATTGGGATCTCATCTCTCTATTCCTTTCCTACCCATGTATCTGGACATTCCTACCCTGGGGAAAGGACTCCAACTATCTATGCTGTCTATGCCCCTCATGATCTTATTATCCTTTATCAACCTCCTTTTCAGGCAACATCCTGGTGAATTTTCTTTTGTCCAACTCCGTGAAGAGTTTGTGCACGGGGCAGGGATTCGGATTTCAGGATCTTTCGGATCTCTTCCAGAGCAGGGGTGACCTGTATAAAAGGGACGGGTTGCACCTAAACTGGAGGGGGACCAGCATCCTAGCGGGAAGGTTTGCTAATGCTACATGGGAGGCTTTAAACTAGATTGGCAGTGGGGTGGGATCTCGTGCAGGACAGAGGCACAGGAGAGGTTAGAATGGAGGGTGGTGTAGGAAAGGTTGATGGACAGAAGAGGGAAAAAGCCGGAGAGTGTGGAAGGAGGGATGGTTTAAACTGCATGTATTTTAATGCAAGGGCTTGATGGGTAAGGCATATGAGCTTAGGACGTGGTTAGGTTCGAACGACTGGGACGTTGTAGCCATGACTGAAACCTGGAAAAGGGAGGGGCAGGACTGGCAGCTCAATGATCCGGGGTACAGAAACTTCAGGAGAGACATGGGTGACGAAAAAAGCAAAGGGGGAGTTGCATTGTTGATTAAGGAGGATGGCACGGCTAGGTTCAGAGGTTAAGTTCAGAGGTAACATTACGGACGGTTCGTCTATTGAAACTATATAGGTGGAGCTGAGGAACAAGAAAGGGATGATCAGGAAAGGGGTGTACTACAAACGTCCAAATAATCAACGGGAATTAGAAGAGCAAATGTGCCAGGAGATTGCAGACAGCTGCAGGTCAAATAAGGTTGTTGTAGTAGGGGATTTTAACTTTCCTAATATAGACTGGGAAAATCATAGCATGAAGGGTTCAGATGAGGTTTAAGAAAGCTATGGATCGGGATGGAGAGGGTCCATGTGTTAAAATGCTCAACTGTGGCAAGGCCAACTTTGAGGGTATGAGAGAACCTTCAAGTTGACTGGAGCAGGTTATTTGATGGGGAAAGGAACATCGGCCAAGTGGGATGTTTTTAAAAGTGTACTAAAGAGAGCTCAGGATGTGTACGTCCCCGTTAGAGTGAAAGGCATAGCAGGCAAACAAGGCAGCTTGGCTGATGAGGGAAATTGAGATGTTAGTCAAAAACAAGAAGGATACATGGGACAGGTATAGGCAGCTGGGATCAAGTGCACCCCTGGAGGAGTTTTGGGAACTAAGGAGCAACTAAAAAAAGGAGAACAGAAGGGCAAAAAAGAGGCCAGGAGATAGCTCTTGCGAGTAGCCTCAAGAACAATTCCAAAAGATTTTATAAATAATTAAGGGAGAAAGGGTAACTAGAGAGAGAGTGGGACATCTCAGGAATAAAAACTGTCACCTCTGTGTGGAGCCACAGGAGATGGGCAAGGTCCTCAAATGAGAATTTCTCCTTTGTATTTACTGAGGAGAAAGACAGTAGGACAGAGGAAATTGGAGCAGTCACTGGAAGTGTCATGAGAGTCATTGTTACCGTCAAGGAAGTACTGAAGGTACTGTCGTGTATGAAGGTAGACAAATCTCCGGGGCCTGATCAGATATATCCGACGACATTCCGGGAAACTAGAGAGGAAATTACGGGAGCCCTGGTTGAAATTTATGAGTCATCCTTAAATACAGGAGAGGTGCCAGATTGGAGGGTGGCAAATGTTGTGCCTCTTTTCAAGAAAGGCTGCAGGGAAAATGCTGGGAACTATAGGCCGGTGAGCTTAACATCTGTAGTTGGTAAGTTGCTGGAGAGTATTCGGAGGGATAGAATATACAGGCATTTGGATGGGCAAGGGCTAATTAGGGATAGTCAGCATGGTTTTGTACGTGGGAGGTCATGTCTCAGAATTCTGATTGATTTTTTTGAAGACGTGAGCAAAAAGGTTGATGAGGGCAGAGCTGTAGAAGTTGTGTTAATGGACTTCAGTACGGTGTTCGACAAGGTTCCACATGGTAGGCTGCTCTGGAAGATTAGATCTCATGGGATCCAAGGAGAGACAGCTGAAAGGATAGCAAATTAGCTCCATGGAAGGAGGCAGAGGGTGATGGTGGAAGGTGGCTTCTCAGAATGGAGGCCTGTGACGCGTGGTGTGCCTCAGGGTTTGGTGCTGGGCCCATTACTGTTTGTCATCTACATCAATGATTTGGATGAGAACATACAGGGCAAGATTATCAAATTTGCTGATGATACCAAAGTTAGTGGTTTTGCAGATAGTGAAGATGGTTGTGAACAATTGCAGCAGGATCTGGATCGATTGGCAAGGTGGGCGGAGGAGTTGTGATGGAATTTAATGCAGAGAAGTGTGAGGTGTTGTATTTTGGGACGTCGAACAAGGGTAGAACCTACACAGTAAAATGGTAGGCCTCTGTGTAGTGTTACAGAGCAGAGGGATCGAGGAGTACAGGTGCATGGTTCCTTGAAGGTCACGTCGCAGGTAGATAAGGTAATCAAAAAGGCTTTCGGCACTTTGGCCTTCATCAGTCAGAGTATTGAGTATAGAAGTTGGGAGGTCATGTTACAGTTTTATAAGACGTTGGTGAGACCACATTTAGAATATTGTGTTCAGTTCTGGTCACCATGTTATAGCAAAGATATTGTCAAGCTTGAAAGGGTTTAGAAAAGATTTACAAGGATGTTGCCAGGACTAGAGGGTGTGAGCTATAGGAAGAGGTTGACTAGGCTGGGTCTCTATTCCATGGAGCGTAGGAGGATGAGGGGAGATCTTATAGAGGTAAACAAAATCATGAGAGGAATAGATCGGGTAGATGCACAGAGTCTTTTACCCAGAGTAGGAGAATCAAGGACCAGAGGGCATAGGTTCAAGGTGAAGGGACAAAGATTTAATCGTAATCCGAGTGGTAACCTTTTCACACAGAGGGTGATGAGTGTATGGAACAAGCTACCAGAGGAGGTAGTTGAGGATGGGACTATCCCATTGTTTAAGAAACAGTTGGACAAGTACATGGATAGGACAGGTTTGTAGTATAATGGACCAAGCAAATGGGACTAGGGTAGCTGGGCCACTGCTGGCCGGTATGGACCAACTTGTTTGCAATCCAGCTGCTATTGTGATGTGATGTTCTCTTTCTTGTATTTTCAGTTTTTATTTCACTCTTGTCCTGACACAAACTTAATTTGTTTATTTTCAGGATTTAATGGAAGAGTTGACCGTCGTTTGGCCCGATCTGTCTAGCCATAACGCTCTTTGGTAATGGTTTGTACCTCAGGTGGATAAATCCCCAGGGGTTGACCAAATGTATACTTGCACCTTGTGAAAAGCTCGGGTAGAAATTGTGGAGCCCTTGCACAGATATTACCATCATCTTTAGGCACAGGTGAAGTTCCAGTAGACTGGAGGGTGGCTAATGTACAGTTATTTAAGGGCACCAAGGACAAGCCAGGGCACCACTGGTGAGTGAGCCTGCATCAGTAGTGGGTACGTAACTGCAGGTGATTCTGAGGGACATCATTTACCAGCAGTTGATAGATAAAGACTGATCAGGGATAATCATAGGAAATCATATCTCACAAAGCAGACAGTTTTTTAAAGAGGTGACCAAGAGGATTGATTGAGGTTAAAGATCGTTGTCTATGTGGACATTAGCTGGGCCATGACAAGGTCATAAGTGATTGGAGCAGAATTAGGCCATTCGGTCATTCCACAATAGTGACCCAGCATCGATCCCTGTGGCACACCACTGGTTTCTGATCTCCAATCTGAATAACAACTCTTTACTATACCCTCTGGCTCTTGCCATCAAACCAATTTTCTCACCAATTGGCTAGTTTGCCGTGGATCCCATGTGATCTAACCTTCCAGCCGAGCTTACAATGCGATACCTTGTCAAAGGCCTTGCTGAATTTAGCAGGCCACACTGCCCTCATCAATCCTCTTCTAACTTCTAAATGTTGTGAGAGTCACTGCTTCCACTGCCTCGAGCAGTGTGTTTCAGATTCCAACTACCCTCTCTTGAAAAAGTTATTTTCAGATCTCTAAATCTTTTCCCACTTCTCCTAAAAGTGAGCCATCTAGTTTCCTACTATCTGCTCTGTCTCTTACTCTCATACCTTTGTGCATGTCCACCGGGTCCCCTTCAGCCTCCTCAACTCCCGGGAAAGCTAACGCTGTCTATCCAGTCGTTCCTCATAATTCAGGTGCCTAATCCTAGATCAGAATTATACAGTTCTCCAGGTGTGGCCTGACCCATAGATAAAGTTGTAACACTGTTCTTATTTAGTGCCTGACAAATGAAGGGAAATATTGTGCACACCTGTGCTGGCAACCTTGTGTACTGCACACCTGCAATCCTTGGGTTTGAACACCAAAGTTTGTCTGTTCAATGGTTTAGGTGGCACAGTGGTACAACTAGTAAAGCTACCACCACACGGCTCCAGTAACCCCTGGTTCAATCCTGATATCTGCTGCTGCCTGTGTTTGTACATTCTCCCTGTTATTCTGTGGGCTTCCCAAGGGTGCTCTGGATTCTTCCCATATTCAAAAGATGTGTGAGGGCTACGTTAATTGGCTGCTATAAATGAAGGGGGAGAATCTATGGGGCAATTGATCATAAAATGGGTGCTTGGTGGTCAGTGCAGACTCAATAAGCCAAATAACTGACTGCTGTGCTGTACCTTCATATCAGTCAAATCTCCAACCCACTGGATCCCCTCCCACGGACACTCTCCCCACCATTCTGCCCCAATCACCCACTCTCCCCACCACTCTGCCCCATCACCCACTCTCCCCCATCACCCACTCTCCCCCATCACCCACTCTCCCCATCCCCATCCCTCCCATGGACACTCTCATCACCCACTCTCCCCATCCCCACCCCTCCTATGGACACTCTCCCCCATCACCCACTCTCCCCACCCCCTTCCCACCCTTCAACGGACACTCGCACCACCCACTCTCTACACCCCTCCCACGGACACTTTCATCACCCACTCTACACCCCTACCACGGACACTCTCCCCCATCACCCACTCTCCCCACCCATGGACACTGTGCCTCATTACCCACTCACCCCAACCCCACCCCTCCTGTGGACATTCTCCCCCATCACCCCTCCCCTCCCATGGACACTCTCCCTCATCACCCACTCTCCCTGCCCCCACCCCTCCTCTGAACACTCTCCCCCACCACTCACTCTCCCCACCCCCTCCCCACCCACGGACACTCTCCCTCATCACCCACCCTCCCTGCCCCCACCCCTCCTGTGGACATTCTCCCCCATCATCGCTCCCCTCCCATGGACATTCTCCTTCATCACCCACTCTCCCCACCCCCACCCCCACCCCCACCATGGACACTCTCCTTCATCACCCACTCTCCCCACCCCCCCCCCCCTCCCCTCCCCTTCCAACTGGACAAATAATGTTTTGGTTCCTGATCTTCAGACTGGAAAAAATGGTCATCTGTGCATTTTCTCCCTGTAGATACTGTCTGGTCTCCACCAACTTGTTTTTAATTTCCTCTAAACATTTCTATCCAAATGCCTGTCCAAATGTCTTTTAAATCCATCTCTACATGACCTTTGTCAGCTTATTCCATAAATGTAGCACCGTCTGTGTGGAAAAGATTGCCCCTTAGGTCCCCTTTAAATCTTTCCCCTCTCACCTTAAACCTATGCCCTCATGTTTTAGACACCCGAACCCTGGGAAAGCAGTCACTTTATTGCCTTCTTCGCTCCAGTGAAAACAGCCCCAGCCTGTCCAGTCCCTCCATATCATTCAATCCCTCCTGTCCCTGTTACATCCTCATCAATCTCTTCTGTACCCTTTCCAACTTAATGACGGGGTTCCCATTGTTGAAATTATTCCTATATATTTAGTTGGAATAATTCCTGTAGTTGGGTGACTGGAACTCTGCACAATAGTCCAAGTGTGGTCTCACCAACAATATCATTCAAAGACAGTTTCTGTTTCTCCTTCAATCCATCTTTCAGCTCTGCACTCTTGAAAACTCTTCATATTGAAACATTGCTGTTCCTAATCTCTTTCCACAGGCCCCAACAGTGGGATACATACGGTAAGCCTGCTACTCAGACATTAACAGTGCATCGGTACTTTGAGAAAGGTCTGAACTACTACAGGTGAGGACCTGATGTGTGTATCTCACTGACATACAGCCCCACCACCACCATCCACAGGAGGAGAGAGAGACAAAATGAGGAAGGGTGGCAGAGAGACAAATATATGGAAGAAGAGAGACAGAGGCAGGGAGATGGAGAGAGAGAGAGAGAGAGAGAGAGAGAGAGAGAGAGAGAGAGATGGAAGGAGGGAGAGGAGGAGGACGGACAGAGAGAGAGTCTGAGGGAGAAGTGATGGAGAGAGTAAGAGTGACAGAGGGGGAGACAATGAGAAGGAGAGGGGAGATTGAGGACAGAGCACAAAGAGATGGGAAAAGATGGAGAGTGGAAGGAGAGAGCAACAGAGTGTGAGTGGCAGAGAGAGAGTGGGAGATAAAGGATGCAGCGAGGGAGAGAGAGAAGGGGGAGATGCACAGATGCCTGACAAAACAAACAGATGTGGGAAACAGGCAGACACAGGAAGATAGATAGATAGTTACAGATAGATGTGTGAAAAGAGGGGAGGAGGACAGATGTGAAGAGATGGAGAGCTATACAGGCAGGGAGAAAGAGATGGATGGGTAGAGGGAGAGGCAGAATATAGATCATATAGACAGAGTGCTATGCAGCATGGAAACAGGGCCTTCAGCACCTCTTCCATGCTAACCAAAGTGTTCACCTCGAGCCACACCCATTAGGTTGCGTTTGGCCCATACTCCTCTAAACCTTTCCAATCCATGTACCTGTCCGTATAACTTTGAAATATTGTTATTGTACTCGCTCCTCCTACCTCTTCTGGCAGCTCATTTCATACTCCCACCACCCTCAGATCTCTTTTAAATCTTTCCCCTCTCATCGAAAATCTAGTTTTACACTTTCCCGCCCTTGGGAAAAGACTGTGATCATCCACATGATCGAAGTTCCCTGTGTTACACCCTGCATTGTTCCAGGCCTATCAGTACAATGCAGCACAGGAACAGGCCATTTGGCCCACAATGTCAGTGCTGTTCATGATGCCAAGATAAACTAATCTCCTCCACCTGCACATGATCCACATCCCTCCATTCCCTGCATATCCATGTACTTATTTAAAGGCCTCAAATGTCACTATTGTATCTGCCTCCACCACCACCCTCAGCAGTGTGTTCCAGGCACCCACCACTCTCCTTTAAACTTTGCCCCTCTCACTTTAAAGCTTTGCCCTCTGCTCTTTGAGTCTGGTCCTTATAAATTAAACCCTCCATAGCATTATCTGCAGAGGAATCTTGAGGAGCAAGTCCATAGTTCACTGAAAGTGGAAGCACAACATGGATAGGGAGGTAAAGAAGGCAGACAGCTTGCTTACCTTCATCAGTCAGATGTGGGTTTTACAATCAGGTGATCATGTTGCAGCTTTATAAACTATGGTCAGGGCACATTTGGAGTATTGTGTGCAGTATTGTGTGTGGGGGGGAAGAGGGGGGAATAAAAGAGAAATGAGGGATCTGGGGATGGGAGATGAGCACACTGAGGAAGGAAAATGGTGGGGTGTGAAGGGGCAGATGGGAGATAGTGAAATAAATGGGCTGCACCAGGTGTCGGAGGGGGGAACGGAAACGAGAGAGGGCATGGGGGTATTACTTGATATTGGTGAATTCAATGTTCATACCATTGGGTTGTGAACCTGTGTAGATGGACAGAGAGCTGCACAATGCAACAGGAACACAGATCAGTTTTTGTTCACAAATCGTTGCTACTCTCCAATGTGATTGTGTGCCAGAGAGGGAGAGTGTGTGGAGAGGTGGGAATACTGAGAGGGAGCGCATGGGTTAATGGGGATTAAGCAGAGAGGGTGAGGAATGTGGGGACGGTATGTTGGTGAGGGGGAGGAAGGGATACAATAATTTGTATTTACTTATGAGCGTTGAATGTTGATGTGCAGCGGAAACAAAACTTCTTTGTTTTGTTGCAGACGTGTGAAAGGTTGTGTAGACCAAGACCCAGAGGTAAGTCATGCTCAATTAATGGTTCTTTGTTACAAGGTGTTTATGTTATGAGACAGGGACCTAATGTTACCAATGTACAGGAGTCCTCGGCGCCGTCTCTTCCGTATCCCCCCCCCCCCCCCCCGTGTCATATCTCCCCCCCCCACCCCGTGTCATATCCCCCCCCCCCCGTGTCATATCTCCCCCCCCCCATGTCGTGTCTCCCACCCCCAACCCACGCATAAAATGTTACAAAAACTCATTGGAGTCTCTTGCATCTTATCTGCCAGAGGTCTGCCAGGCCTTATTTTTTTGCCCTTTAGTTTTCCTTTACGAACATCCTTTACAAGGATGTTGCCAGGACTTGAGGGCCTGAGCTACAGGGAGTGATTGGGCAGTCTAGGACTTTATTCCCTGGAATGCAGGAGGATGAGGAATGAACTTACAGAGGAGTGAGTATAAGATCATGAGTGGAATAGATAAGGTGAATGCACAGTCTTTTACCCAGAGTAGGGGAATCAAGAATCAGAAGCCATAGGATTAGGGTGATAGGGGAAAGATTTAATAGGAACCTAAGGGGCAACTTTTTCACACAGAGGGTGGTGGGTAAATGGAATGTTGGGTATATGGATGGGTACATGGATAATGAAGGAGGGATATGGGCCAAGTGCAAGTAGGTGGGACTAGTATAACAATCAAACAATCTCCTAGATGTTCTAGTGGCCAGAGATCCTAGGGTAACGGAGGAACTGAAGGAACATTAGGCAGGAAATGGTGTTGGGTAGACTGATGGGACTGAAAGCTGATAAATCCCCAGGGCCTGATGGTCTGCATCCCAGGGTACTTAAAGAGGTGGCTCTAGAAATTGTGGACGCATTGGTGATCCTTTTCCAATGTTCTATAGATTCAGGATCAGTTCTTGTGGATTGGAGGGTAGCTAATGTTATCCTACTTTTAAGAAAGGAGGGAGAGAGAAAACGAGAAATTATAGACCAGTTAGTCTGACATCAGTGGTGGGGAAGATGCTGGAGTCAATTATAAAAGATGAAATTGCAGAGCATTTGGATAGCAGTAACAGGATCGTTCCGAGTCAGCATCGATTTACCAAGGGGAAATCATGCATGACTAATCTTCTGGAATTTTTTGAGGATGTGACTAGGAAAATTGACAGCGGAGAGTCAGTGGATGTTGTGTACCTCGAATTTCAGAAAGCATTCAACAAGGTCCCACAAAGGAGATTAGTGGGCAAAATGAGAGCACATGGGTTTGGGGGTAGGGTACTGACATGGATAGAAAATTGGTTGGCAGACAGAAAGCAAAGAGTGGGGATAAATGGGTCCCTTTCAGAAAGGCAGGCAGTGACTAGTGGGGTACCGCAAGGCTCGGTGCTGGGACCGCAGCTATTTAATATATACATTAAAGACTTGGATGAAGGGATTAAAAGTACCATTAGCAAATTTGCAGATCATACAAATCTGGGTAGTAGTGTGAACTGTGAGGAAGATGGTATAAGGTTGCAGGGTGACTTGGACAGGTTGTGTGAGTGGGCGGATGCATGGCAGATGCAGTTTAATGTGGATAAGTGTGAGGTTATCCACTTTGGTGGTAAGATTAGGAATGCAGATTATTATCTGAATGGTGTCAAGTTAGGAAAAGGGGACGTACAACGAGATCTGGGTGTCCTAGTGCATCATTCACTGAAAGGAAGCTCCAGGTGCAGCAGGCAGTGAAAGCCAATGGAATATTGGCCTTCATAACAAGAGGAGTTGAGTATAGGAGCAAAGAGGTCCTTCTGCAGTTGTACAGGGGCCTAGTGAGACCGCACCGGGAGTACTGTGTGCAGTTTTGGTCTCCAAATTTGAGGAAGGATATTTTTGCTATTGAGGGCGTGCAGCGTAGGTATACTAGGTTAGTTCATGGAATGGCGGGACTGTCATATGTTGGAAGACTAGAGTGGCTAGGCTTGTATACACTGGAATTCAGAAGGATGAGAGGGGATCTTATCGAAAGGGGAAATCATGCTTGACTAATCTACTGGAATTTTCTGAGGATGTAACTAGGAAAATTGACAGGCTAGAGCCAGTGGATGTGGTGTACCTCGACTTTCAGAAAGCCTTCGACAAGGTCCCACATAGGAGATTGGTGGACAAAATTAGAGCACATGGTATTGGAGGTAGGGTACTGACATGGATAGAAAATTGGTTGACAGACAGAAAGCAAAGAGTGGGGATAAATGGGTCCCTTTCAGAATGGCAGGCAGTGACTAGTGGGGTACCGCAAGGCTCGGTGCTGGGACCGCAGCGAATTACAGTATACATCAATGACTTGGATGAAGAGATTAAAAGTACCATTAGCAAATTCGCAGATTTGGTCTCCAAATTTGAGGTAGGATATTCTTGCTATTGTGGGCGTGCAGCGTAGGTTTACTAGGTTAATTCCTGGAATTGCGGGACTGTCATATGTTGAAAGACTGGATTGACTAGGCTTGTATACACTGGAATTTAGAAGGAGGAGAGGAGATCTTATCGAAATGTATAAGGTTATTAAGGGGTTGGACACGTTAGAGGCAGGAAACATGTTCCCAATGTTGGTGGAGTCCAGAACCAGGGGCCACAGTTTAAGAATAAGGGGTAGGCCATTTAGATCGGAGATGATATGGATAGGTATGTAGTTTAAATGACTGGGTAAATGTAAAAATTGTCCCTAGTGTGTGTAGGATAGTGTTAGTGTGCGGGGATCGCTGGGCGGCGCGGACTTGGTGGGCCAAAAAGGCCTGTTTCCGTGCTGTATCTGAAATATGAAAGAAAAAAAAAGAAGAAAAAAAATGAGGAAAAACTTTTTCAGTCAGAGAGTTGTGAATCTGTGGAATTCTCTGCCTCAGAAGGCAGTGGAGGCCAATTCTCTGAATGCATTCAAGAGACAGCTAGATAGAGCTCTTAAGGATAGCGGAGTCAGGGGGTATGGGGAGAAGGCAGGAACGGGGTACTGATTGAGAATGATCAGCCATGATCACATTGAATGGCGGTGCTGGCTCAAAGGGCCGAATGGCCTCCTCCTGCACCTATTATCTACTGTCTAATATAGATGGGGCATATTGGTCAGCATGGGCAGGTTGTGCCTATGGGCCTGTTTCTGTGCTGTGTGATTCCATTACTATAAATGTGCCCTGCAGTCCACTACATTCTCCAGGGATACGCTTTGTCCCAGCCACCTGGACCTGATCCAAGCCTCCTTTTTCCTGACCTTTTCAGGACGTTTCTGCAACTTCAATTACCTTTTGTGCTTTCCTTTGCCGATACTGTAGTGGGATCTTGAACCTGAAATGTTAAATCTGTTTCTTTCCCCATAAACGTTACCTGACTTGCTGAGGTTATTTATTGTTTTCTATTTTATTTAGATTTCCAGCCAATCCGTCATCCAGTAATACGTGCTGATGTAATGTGCTCGGAGCACTTCCCTCTCTGCGTTTCATTAGTTTGTCATCGTCTTTTCTGTCTGAAGGATCATAGCTGGTCAGTCCACTCCTGGTAACCTCCACTTTCCTTTGTTCACAGAAAGCCAAAGCATGCTTCACAAATCTACCATCTGTGAAGAGATGTGTAAGTATCAGGTCCTGAAGGAAAAAGCTCACAACCAGCCCATAATCCATGTTCCCCTTGATATCCAGAAATCTAGTAATCTCTGTTGTGAATGCCCTCAGTGGCTGAGCTCCCACACCCCTGTGTGATGAAATCTAAAGAATCGCCACCTATGAGGATGGGGATTTTTTTCTTATCTCAGTACTCAACAGCCTGTCCCAACTTGCAATCCCAACAACCCCCTACTTCTACACTTCTCAACTAGAGGAACCAACATTGCAATAAATCCCCTCCCAAAGCCTATAATGGATATGCAAATCATCAAGAGGTTATTACTCATTATTTTCCACTCGAGAGGACAGGCCCATTCTGCTTAATCTCTCCTCAGGATAAAATCACTCTGGTCCAAATGTACCACAACAAGTTCACCCTGAGCTGCAACCCCTTAAAATTACAACAGATTTTGACAATAGACAATAGGTGCAGGAGTAGGCCATTCGGCCCTTTGAGCCAGCACCACCATTCAATGTGATCATGGTTGATCATTCACAATCAGTACCCCGTTCCTGCCTTCTTCTCATACCCCCTGACTCCGCTATCTTTAAGAGCTCTATCTAGCTCTCTCTTGAAAGCATCCAGAGAATTGGCCTCCACTGCCTTCCGAGGCAGAGAATTCCACAGATTTACAACTCTCTGAATGAAAAAGTATTTCCTCATATCCGTTCTAAATGGCTTACCCCTTATTCTTAAACTGTGGCCCCTGGTTCTGGACTCCCCCAACATTGGGAACATGTTTTCTGCCTCTAATGTGCCTAATCCCTTAATAATATATGTTTGAATAAGACCGCCTCTCATCCTAAATTCCACCGTATACAGGCCTAGTCGCTCCAGTCTTTCAACATACGACAGTCCCACCGTTTTGGGAATTTACCTAGTGAATCCATGCTGCACGCCCTCAATAGCAAGAATGTCCTTCCTCAAATTTAGAGACCAAAATTCCACACAGAACTCCAGGTGTGGTCTCACTAGGGCCCTGTACAACTGCAGAAGGACCTCTTTGCTCCTATACTCAACTCCTCTTGTCATAAAGGCCAACATGCCATTAGCTTTATTCACTGCCTGCTGTACCTGCATGCTAACTTTAAGTGACTGATGACCAAGGACACCCAGATCTCTTTGTACTTCCCCATTTCCTAACTTGACACCATTCAGACAATAATCTGCCTTCCTGTTCTTTCCACCAAAGTGGATAACCTCACATTTATCCACCTTAAACTGCATCTGCCATGCATCTGCCCACTCACACAACCTGTCCAAATCACCCTGCATCCTCATAGCATCTTCCTCACAGTTCACACTGCCACCCAGCTTTGTATCATCTGCAAATTTACTAATGGTACTTTTAATCCCTTCATCCAAGTCATTAATGTACTTCGCAAGAATGGCGTTGGAGAGAGAACTGAAGGCGACAGGAGGATAGTCATACTGCGCGGAAACACGCCCTTCGGCCCAACTTGCCCACACCAACCAACATGTCCCATCTACACTGGCCCCACCTGCCTATGTTTGGCCCATATCTCTCTAAACCTGTCCTATCCATGCACCTGTCCAAATGTTTCTTAAACATTGTGATACTACCTGCCTCTACTACCTCCGGCAGCTCATTCCATACATCCACAACCTGTGTGAAAGTTACCCCTAGGTTCCTATTAACTTTCCCCCCCCTCACCTTAAAACTATGTCCTCTGGTTCTTGATTCCCCTACACTGGGCAAGAGGCTCAGTTTGTCTACCCAATCTATTCCTCTCATGATTTTGTACACCTCTATAAGATCACCCCTCATCCTCCTGCGCTCCAAGGAATAGAGTCCTGCTTGCTCAACCTCCATATAATTACGACTCATAAATCTCAGGCCCTTGAATCCTGGCAAGATTCTTGTAAATCTTCTCTGCACCCTTTCCAGCTTGACACCATCTTGCCTAATGCCTAATCAATGTCTGATATAAATGCAACAGGACTTCCCAACTTCTATACTTAATACTCTGACAGATGAAGGCCAGTGTGCCAAAAACCTTTTTGACCACCTTATCTACTTGTGTTGCCACTTTCAACAAACTATGTACCTGCGCTCCTAGATCTTCCTTCTCTACAACTCTCCCCAGAGACTTACCGTTCACTGTGTAGATTCTGCCCATTTTAGTCTTCCCAAAATGCAACACCTCACATTTCTCTGATTGAATTCCATCAACCATTCCTCAGCCCTCCTGGCCAACCGATCAAGATCCTGCTGCAATTTTTGACAACTGTGGCAACGTATCGAGAAAGGCCCGAAATAAAGGCAAGGAGCCGGGTATTTCGGGAGGTTTGATTTTATTACGTTTGCTAGACCGGTCAAGTCTGTCAGAGTGAAATCGTGCCCAAAACCTTGTCCTTTATAACCGTAGCAAAGGGCTGCCCCCCTGAACCGGTCCATTCCCGTGCCGAGGGGTCGGTAGTGGTATGGCCCGACCCTTGGGAGCCGCCACAGGATACCGCCCCCCAGAACCGGAGGCACGAAACGCACTGGTGGTCGCACTACCCGACCGGACTGCGTACGAAAATCGGCCAACAGAGGGGCCGGCGGAGGCACAGTTGGAGGGACAGGTGGTGGGACCTGCAAAGAGGGGCAACCTCGTGACCGAGGCTGGTCGATGTCCAAGTGGGCCGGCTTCAAGTGGTCAATTGACATGGCCTCCGTCCGGCCCCCCATGTCCAAGACAAAGGTTGTCTGTCCGTGCTCCAGCACCCGGTACGGGCCCTCATAAGGCCTCTGGAGTGGCGTCCGGTGGGTGTCACGGCGCAGGAACACATGGGTGCAGTCCCGGAGGGCCGATGGCATGAACAGGCGGAATGTACCATGGCGGGACGTCGGCACAGGTGCGAGCTTGCCAACTCGCTCTCGAAGGCGCTGTAGTTAAGCTCCATCTTAACTATCTAAAATACCACCCACTTTCGTGTTATCTGCAAACTTGCTAATCATGTACATTCCCATCCAAATCAATGATATAGATGACAAACAGCAATGGGCCCACCACCAAACCCTGAGGTACACCACCAGTCACAGGCCTCGAGTCTGTGAAAAGAAACCTTCCACCATCAGCCTCTGCTTCCTTTCATGAAGCCAATTTTCTATCCATCCAGCTATCTCTCCTTAGATCACATGCGATCTAACCTTCCAGATGTTCCAGGTGTTCCGGATGTGGCCTTCATTCTATCGGTGACACAAAGCATAGATTCAGCGACTGTTTTGCCGGACACTTGAGCTCGACCCACCAAAGATGACTGGATTTCCCAGTTACTAACCACATTAAACCCCCTTCCCATTCCAACACTGACTTTTCTGTCCTGTGCTTCCTCCATTGCCAGAGTGAGGCCAGACACAAACTAGAGGAACAGTGCCTCAAATTCCACGGGTCGCTTACAACCTAATAATATGGACATTTAATTCTCCAATTTGGGTAACTTACCAAACTCCCCCACCTTCTTCCCCCCTTCCTTCCCCCCAGTCCATCTCTCTTCCCTGTGCTACACCTGGACTCATAACCATTTCTCTCTCACCCATTTCCTTCCAACTACATTCCTTCCTCTAGCTTCACAATTTTCAACTCACCCTCTGGACTTTGTTCAACCATTCGCTGATCAAAAAACCTTTGTCTGTGTCCACCCGTGACTCATAGGCTTTGTCCTGCCCCTCCTCTCATCCAACTTCCTTCCCACCCCACCCACCCCCAAAATCAGTCCAAAGAAGTGTCCCAACCTGAAACCTTAATGTCTTTCGAAGTTGCAACAGGCAGGAATGAAAAAGAGGACCCAGTTGATATGTATTTGGACTCAGAGGCCTTTAATAAAGTGGAGTATAGGAGGTTATTAAACAAAATTTACATGCTCGGCCATGAGGATAATATACGAGCCAGGACTTGGTCAACTGAGAGAAGATGGAGTGGGATAAAATGGGTCATTTTTTGGACTGGGTGGCTGTGACCAGGAATGATGCTGGATTAATGCTGGGCCCAGCTGCTCACAATTGATATCCCTGAATTGTATTAGAAGATCAGGTTGGATATGTCCAAGCAAAACACAAACTGCTGGAGGAACTCAGCATCAGTGGAGGCAGAGGGATGGTGCCTGTTTGGGGTCAGGATCCTGCACCAGCTCACTACATGATGTATCCAAGGTAGCTGACGATACCAAGCCAGGATTATGCAGAGACATCGGGCAGAACATGGCGGATGGAAAATAATGTGGAGAAAGGTGGAGAATTTTAAATGGTGGGAAAATGAACGGCGTTGGTGTTGGGAGAGGTCCAAGTATGGGGTTCTTGCACACCAACCACTGAAAGTTCACATGTAGGGTAGTGAGCTATTTGTTGTGTGTTGAGCTTTATTTTAAGAGGATTGCTCCAATTATATGGGGCACTGGTGAGACAGGATCTGGAATATGTACAGATCTGCTGTACCTGCCTGAGGAAAGATTACCCTCAATGGAGGGTGAGCCGCATTGCTTTACCAGGTTGAATGGTGGGTTGGGATGGGGTCTGGCTGCTCCTCTGTAGAGAGAACGAACAAACTTGGTCTAAACTCTAGTTCCAAGAATGAGAGGTGATCTCATTGAAACACAAATTTTTACTGGATTTGATATGAATTTGATGTTTCCATTGCCTACAGTCTGAAATACAATTATCCCCCACTCTCAGCTGCCGGTCCATGCTGCTACCCAATCTTTAACCCCCTCTGGCCCAGTTTCACACAGCCTTGAGGGTAGGACTTCATCAAACCCCTGAAAGCCCTCTCAGAGATTGAATAGATGGAGGATGGCAGGAGAGAGGGAGAGCAGAAGATACGGGGGGGGGGGGGGGGGGGAAGGGGATTGACAACAGCAGAGATGTTTCAGGCGAGGAACTCCAGTGATCTGGGATGTGCTGCCTGAATGGAGCTCAGTAGATTCACAGCATTGGGTAAAGGGAACTGGAGAAAGTCTGGACTGTGGGGAGGAATGGGGAGTGAGACTCAGCAAGGAGCTCCACCATCAAGCTGGAACAAGCCTGATGGGCTGAGTGGACTCCTGTCATTCACCGATTCTCAAATCCAATCTAGAATTCCAGAGGGGGAGGGGATGTGGGACTTGTTCCCACCCTGTGCCTGGCTCTCCCTCTCCACGGTTCAGTAGTTGATAATCTCTCCTTATTTCTGCTCCTGATGTCCTAACTTAGATCCGTCCGTACCTGGTAACCTTATCTTTCCGCTCTCTGTTCACAGCAAATAATCTGGGGAAACGTAAATGGAAATAAAGTGAGTATCAAGTCCTGAGTATAAAAGCGAACACTCGATCCAGAGAAGGTGTCTGCAACTAAGCGCTAGTGGGGAGAAGTGATGTTGGTGACAGGACAATGGGTGGAACAGGAAGTGAGTGAGAGAAGTGAAACAGAGAACTGGAAGGCAGAGTGAGGTGAGAGGGGTACAGGGGAGAGATAGTTTGGGGGGAGAGTGTGAGGGAGGCAGATAGGTAGACCGGGAGGAAGGAGAGGGAAATAGAGAAGAGAAGAAAGAGTGGCAAAGAGAAATGCAAGGGTTATGGCCACATCATGCAACACAGAACCCTCAGTCCATTGTGTCCATGCTGACCATTAGGTATCCAACTCCAACCACTTGGTCCGCACCCTACTCAGTCTTGGTAATTCAGGAGCTCATGCAAATGTTTCTTCAACACTGAAAATTTCTGCCTCCACCATCCCTTCAAGGAGATCATTCCAGATTCCAATCACCCTCTGAATGGATAAAGGTCTTCCTCGGATCCTCCTTAGACCAACACCCTCTGTCCCTAGACACATGTACCATTGGGAAACATTTCCTACAATCTATCTCTTACAGCATGGATACAGCTGCTTCGGCCTAACCTGTCCACACCGACCAAAATGCCTCATATAAGCAAGTTCCATTTGCCTGTGTTTGGCCCATATCCCTCAATGTCTTTCATATCCATGTGCCTGTTCAAGAGTCTTTTAAATGCTGTTATAGTTCCTGCAAGAATGATCTCCACTGGCACCTAATTCCATGACCCAACATCCTCTGATTGAAAAAAGTGGTCTTCAGGTTCCTATTACATCTTGCCCCTTTCTCCTTAAATCTAGGACCTCTGACTTTTGATTGTCTATCCTGGATAAAAGACTCTATTCACTCTCCTCATGATTTTAAACACCCAAAACACATCACTCTCTCTAACTCAGGCCATCAAGCCATGAAAAATTCTGGTAAATTATTTCTAGATTATTTAGTCCTGTCCACTGTGCCTTCCCTCCACAGATGCTGCCTAACCTGCTCACTTCCCCTAGCAGCATGGTTTTCCCATCTATTCTTGGGCAGGGACAGACCTGGAGTGACAGAGCCCCAGAGGATGAATGGGTGGATGGGGCGGTGGTCGTCAGTGAATGGGGGGGAGGGGGGGGGGGAGAGGTAGTAGGGTTTGGGTTGACAAGGACAAGGGCCTGCCAGTGGGTTGGGGTGATAGTCTGAGTTAATGGGGGGTTTGCACAGTGAGTGAGTGAGGGGTGACCCTTCACCGACTGTTGGTCACCCTCACTCCAGCTCCTTTCCCAGAAAGGTTTTCACCACTTTCTTTTGCCCGCAGATTATTACTGAAGCACTATTGTATCTCAAGTAACCGTACAGAGCTCACAGCCAATCAACTGCACAGCACGCTACGATTCTGCAAATGCTCAGCGGGACAGGGGATGGAAAGGGATGGAAGAACAGAGACTGCCAGAGACACTCTGGTGGATGGATAAACAGGAAAAAGAGGCAGGTTGAAAGAGGGAAAGAGAGAAAGTTGGAGGTGTTCATGTGTTAGTCCTGTCGAGCTGCTAAATTCTCACTGCAGTTATCACCTGAAGGTAATATTCTTTATTGGAGACTCAGCTGTGACCTGTGCTCACATCACACATCGTCACTACATGGACATGCACCTTTCAATGTTCTCAAAATTATTATGGGGAGAGACCTAGAGGAAACATATGTACAAGCAGAGGAAGGACACCACACAAACAGGCAAAGAAGTGGTGTGATAGACAGATTGAAACTCCAGGGGTTCAGCAAATGCGAGCTATGCTTTGCTTTGTGGCTTTTAAGCAATAAAAAATCATTTCAAAACTTGTCTTGTATTGGTTATGTATGTCTGGACCTCTCCTGGTGCCATGGATGGAGACAGGAGGGGGTGCAGGTGAATGTGTGACCCACAACTGATGCAAGAGGAAGGACTTGGATTCCTGGGGCAGGGCAGCCAAACTGAATGGTCAGGCTCAGAGCTGGATTGGCAGGGTGAAGGGAAACCCACAATGATTCAGGACCGCTGGGTGCCTTCAGTAAATGAGTCTGCAAAGCAGATGAAACAGGCTGGAAGAAAGAAAACCAAGTAGAGGGTACAGTGGAGCAGCAGTTAGTGCTGCTGTCTGCCAGCTCTAATCCGTGTGCAGTTTATATGCTCTTCCTGTGTCCGTGGGTTCCCCTGGCACTCCTCCCACATCCCCTGCCCCACGGGGTGATCGGTCACTCTGGTAGCCCATCCTGGGCCACAGGTAAACTTTGTGGGCCAATACGATTGCACAGACTGGAAGGACTGAAAGGGCTTTCCTCATAAAGAAATCCAGAAATGTGTAAAGGTTTTGAAGGGGTTAATTGTTTGTAGTTCAGTGTGTGTGGTTGGGGTGAGGGGGGGGGGGGGAGGTAGTGGAGGACAATGCAGAGGCCATGGGAGGTTTGCAGTGACCAGTAGACATGGCTTACATAGAGTGCATGTGGAGAGAATGTTTCCACTAGTGGCAGAGTCTGGGACCAGAGGGCACAGCCTCAGAATGAAAGGACGGACCATAAGAATGGAGATGAGGTGAAATATCTTTCGCCAGACGGTGGTGAATCTGTGGAATTCATCACCATAGACAGCTGTGCAGGCCGTCATTGGGTATTTTCAAAGCAGAGGTTGACAGGTTCTTGACTAGTAAGGGGGTCAAAGGGTGCAGAGAGAAGGCAGGAGAATGGGTTGAGAGGGAAAGATAGTTCGGTCATGATTGAATGGCACAGTAGACTCGATGGGCCAAATGGCCGAACTCTGCTCGTAATTCCGGATTCATGGACAAGAGTGTCAGTGAATGTTGCTGCTGACCTGGTCAGTAAGGGTGTCAAAGGTTACAGAGAGAAGGCTGAAGAATGGGTTGTGAGGGAAAGATAGATCGGTCATGAATAAATGGCAGAGTCGACTCGATGGGCCAAATGGCCTAACTCTGTTCTTAATTCCGGCTTCATGGACATTAGTGTCAGTGAAATCTGGGGGTTACCATAACAGATAGAGAGTAGTTCAGAACTGCTCTCTGGCTGTGATAGGATAGTTCACTTTCCAGATAACAGCTGTGAAGAAACTGTCCCTGAATCGGCAGGTGTGCGTTTTCACATTTAATACCTTTTGCCTGAGGACAGAAGAGGTAGTGGCTAAGGTGTGATGTCCTTGATTATGCTGCTGGCCTTGCCGAGGCAGCATGAGATATAAATAGAGTCAATACAAGGGAGGTTGGTTTGTGTGATGGTCTGGGTTGCGTCCACAATTCGTGGTCTTGGATGGAGTTGTTCCCAAGCCAAGCAGAGATGCATCCTGATAAAGTTCCTCATGGCAGCCTGATCGAGACAATTGGTTTAGTTTAGTTCTGTTATTGCTGTCACGTGTACCGAGATGCAATGAAATATTTTATTTTGCATACTATCCAGCCACAGCTTGCCTGTACCAGGCCCATATCCCCTCAACCCTTGATAGAAACAAGGAACTGCATATCTTTTTTGCATTCATTGTTTCATTCAAGGGGGGATCTTATTGAAACATATAAGATAATTAGGGGATTGGACACATTAGAGGCAGATAACATGTTCCCAATGTTGGGGGAGTCCAGAACAAGGGGCCACAGTTTGAGAATAAGGGGTAGGCCATTTAGAACGGAGATGAGGAAGAACTTTTTCAGTCAGAGGGTGGTGAAGGTGTGGAATTCTCTGCCTCAGAAGGCAGTGGAGGCCAGTTCGTTGGATGCTTTCAAGAGAGAGCTGGATAGAGCTCTTAAGGATAGCGGAGTGAGGGGGTATGGGGAGAAGGCAGGAACGGGGTACTGATTGATAGTGATCAGCCATGATCGCATTGAATGGCGGTGCTGGCTCGAAGGGCTGAATGGCCTACTCCTGCACCTATTGTCTATTGTCTATTGTCTATTGTCAATCATTCATTCATTCTTCTGTATCTCTCCACATCGCTATCTATATCTCTCGTTTCCATTATCCCTAACCAGTCTGAAGAAGGGACTCGACCTGAAACGTCACCCATTCCTTCTCTCCAAAGATGCTGCCTGTCCCGCTGAGTTACTCCAACTTTTTGTGTCTATCAAGGAACTGCAGATGCTGAGTTACTCCAGCACTCTGTCTATCCCTTCAAACACCCCCTTCTATGTAGCTGTCAGTGGCTTTCAAATGTCATAATTGTAGCTGCTTCTACCATGGCATCTGACAGCTCCATATGTACACAGCCCTCTGTATGGGGAAGCAGTTGCCCCTTGTATCCCTTTTAAATCTTTTCCCTCTCTGCGTCAACGTATGCCCTTTAGTTTTAGACTCTCTTCTCTAATACCCAATAACTTAGCCTCCACAGCCAGCAAAGAATTCCACAGGTTCACCACCCTCTGACAAACAGCTTTCAAACACACATCACGGGTTAACCCAATCACCCCCCGGATAACTCTCATGAGCCTCTTCTGGACCTTCTTCCCTCTCTCGGCTCCTTCAACCTAATCAAGATTCTTGATTAGTCCGGGCGTCAAAGGTTGTAGCAGCAACTTAGTCCTTCCCAATAAAGTCCTTAAGCTTACCACTTTTACGAAAGGAGTGGAGTGAACATTCTTGACGCAAACAACGACAGAAATCTTCATGACGTTTCAGTTTAATTAGTCGTTTATTGAAGTAGTTATACAAACAGATTAGTATATCTCTAGTCATTGACTTGGTAAGAATTGTATCCCACCACAGCTCCTCTCGTGTCTATCGCATAACATCGCTGTCTTCCCAATTATAATTCTGGCCCCTCCCCTGGCTCCTCCCAGTCCATATATGCACATATGCCCATGTATGTAAGCCTAGTATTCATCTGACGACAACCCCCAAAAATAGGATACAAAAGAATATAATATGCTAAGACAGCTAGCAAATACACATGGCTCCGACAAAGGTTATGGGGAGAAGGCAGGAGAATGGGGTTGAGAGGAAAGATAGATCAGCCAGGATTGAATGGCAGAGTAGACTCGATGGGCTGAATAGCCTCATTCTGCTCCTATGCATTATGAACATCATACTATAAACACGTACAATATATACAATAGATGACCAGTGATAGTTTGATTCAGACTGGCTCACCCAGGGAAGACACAGGGCTGTGGCGAAAGGATGTTATTCTGACTGGAGGCCCATAACCAGTGGAGTTCCACAGGGATTAGTGCTGGCACCTATTTTAACAGTATATATATTAATGATAGCGATGAAAATTAGTTGGCCAGTAAATGTGCAGATGATGCACAAATTGGTGCTCAGGGACAGTGAAAAAAAGACTCAAATGTATATATAACTTAGTTACAGATGTGAGCGGAGAAATGGCAGGCAGTGTTTACCCGGGCAAATATGCGGAATTGCATTTTGGGAGGTTGAATATAAGGGGAAAATTTAGTTTTTACAACATAAAGTGGGGAGTGCCTGGAATGTGCTGTTGGGAGTGATGGTAGAGGCAGATATGATAGTGGGATTTAAAAGGCTTTAGACAGGCTCATGGATATGCAGGGGATGGAGGGATATGGATTATGTGCATGCAGGGGGGATTGGTTTAATTTGGCATCAGGTTCGGCACAATATTCGATAAATGAGGGGATGAAGGGTGGAGACTCCATCAACGTGGGCAAAGCCATGATAGCGGCTCAGTGGCTGGCTGATCCCAACAGCAAGCACCCAAGGAAGAGCAGCAGACTGCATGCCAAGTGGATACCTCTGTATCAGAGGGTGGTCGAGCGGGGTTCGAGAGATTGCAGGGCTGTATCATTACCGTGGATGGTAAGGTGGAGGCTCTGATTCCATGGTGTGCCTGCCACTGAGGGAGAGCTGAGAACCACAGCAAGGCAGTAGCTGACTGATACGGAGTGGGGAATGGACTGGATTCTGTGATGTTGGTGGTGGGAGGGAGAGATGCTCTCAGTCATACAGCACAGTGGCAGTGCCTCCAGCCGTGCAGTGACCACCCACACACCCATCTACACTGATCCCACATTCACCCACTTCACTCTCCCCACATTCACACCAACACCCCCCCAGCACACGCACACCCTGAGGGCAATTCAAAACAGCCAATAAACCCACCCACCATCACAACTCAAATTGCAGCAGGATCTTGATCAGTTGGCCATGTGGGCTGAGAAATACTTGATGGAATTTAACACTGAGAAATGTGAGGTGTTGCATTTTGGAAAGTCAAACATGGGCAAGACCTACACAGTGAATGTTAAGGCTCTGGGGAGTGTTGGAAAGCAGACAATCTAGGAGTGCAGATACATAGTTTGTTGAAAGTGACATCACAGGCAGATCGGGCGGTCAAAACGGCTTTTTGGCACATTGGCTTTCATCATTCAGAGTATTGAGTATAAAAGTTGGAAGGTCATGATTTAGTTGTATCAGACGTTGGTGAGGCAGCATTGAGAGGGTTGTGTCCAGTTCTGGGCACCATGACATAGGAAAGATGTCAAGATGGAAAGGGTGCACAGAAGATTTATGAGGATTTTGCCAGGACTCGAGGGCCTGAGCTACAGGGAGAAGTTGAGCAGGCTGGGACTCTATTCCTTGCAGCGCAGGAGGATGAGGGGTGATCATATAGACGTGTACAAAATCATGAGAAGAAACGATAGGGTAGTCGCACAAAGTCTCTTGCCCAGAGTAGGGGAATCACAAACCAGAGAACATAAGTTTAAGGAGAGGGGAAAAGATTTAATAGGAAACTGAGCAGTAACGTTTTCACAGAGAGGGTGGTGGGTGTATGGAACGAGCTGCCGGAGTTGAGGCACGTACTAGATTCAGGATTCAAGATTCAAGATCCAATTTATTGTCACATGTACAGTGAAATTTGAGTTACCATACAGTCATCTATCTATATACAAAAACTCTTGTTTGTTTGTTTATTTGTGACTGAACTTCAGCCAAAACTGTACTAGATAGCACAACATTTTTAGGCCCACCTATCAGACTGATTAGACCAAGCGGACCAGCTGGGCCCAAACTCCTCCCGCATTCGCGCAGCGCCCGATCACCTCTTCCCCCCCCCTCCTTTCCCCCCACCTCTCCTCTCCCCCCTCTCCTTTCCCCCCTCTCCTCTGCCCCCCTCTACTCCCTCCTCCTCTCCCACCCTCTCCTCTCCCCTCTCCTCTCCCCCCTCTCTCTCCCGCCCTCTCTCCTCTCCCCTCTCCTCTCCCCTCTCCTCTCCCCCCTCTCTCTCCCACCCTCTCTCTCTCTCTCTCCCACCCTCTCTCCTCTCCCCCTCTCCTCTCCCCCTCTCCTCTCCCCCCTCTCTCTCCCGCCCTCTCTCCTCTCCCCTCTCCTCTCCCCCTCTCTCTCCCACCCTCTCTCCTCTCCCCCTCTCCTCTCCCCCTCTCCTCTCCCCCCTCTCCTCTCTTCTCTCCCCCCCTGCTCTCCCCCTCCTCTCCTTGACCCCCACTCCTCCCTCACACCCCTCTCCTCCCTCCCCCTCTCCTCTCTCCCCCCTCTCCTCTCTCCCCCTCTCCTCTCTTCCCCCTCTCCTCTCTCCCCCCCTCTCCTTTCCTCCCTCCCCCCTCTCCCCCTCTCCTCCCTCGCCCCCTCTCCTCTCTCCCCCCTCTCCTCTCTCCCCCCCTCTCCTTTCCTCCCTCCCCCCTCCTCCCAAGGAGACAGATTTAAACTTTAAAATGTGAATAACTTAAAAAAATATAACACCTATTTCGATGAAACGTCTTCCAATAAGACCACCGGACGATGGTAAGGTGGGCTTAAAATTGTCGTGCTAACGTGTACCGTTTTGGCTGTAGTCCCGGAACAAACAAACAAGAGTTTTTGTATAAAGATTTTATTTGCTGCTGAGCTGTTAAAGATAACCCCCACTTAAAAGCTCCCCAAAACCCCCCCTACATTAACTGAAATTGAGTTAAGGTTGTTTTAAAGAACCCCAGTCACACACTCCTTCCCCCCTCCATCAACTTTATCCCCCCTCCCCTCACCTGATCAATACCTATCTCTTTTTAATATCATGCCAAGAGGTAGGACTTAAAGGGAACGTTTTCGACGGCGCGGGTTGTATTGCATAGAGCGCAGGAGGATGACAGCTGGTGTACAAAATCAGGAGAGAAATAGATAAGTTAGATGGGCAGAGTATTTTTTTGTGTATTTTTTTGAGTAATGGTATCAAGAACAAGGGAGCAGTTGGTAATTGTGCAAAAAGACAAATGATTACGAACCGTACGGACAATGTTTGTACACAGAGGGTGGTCGGTATATTGGGCGGACTGTCCGAGTGGTTAGTTCAGGTCGGGACTATAACGACATTGGCAAAGAACATTTGGGCAGGTACATGGATAAGAACGGTTCAGAAGGATATGTGTCGCCCACACTGCTCCCTTAGTACTGCCCCTCCCACAGTGTGGTGCTCCTAGTACTGCCCCTTCCACAGTGTGGTGCTCCTAGTACTGCCCCTCCCACAGTGTGGTGCTCCTAGTACTGCCCCTCCCACAGTGTGGCGCTCCCTTAGTACTGCCCCTCCCACAGTGTGGTGCTCCTAGTACTGCCCCTCCCACAGTGTGGCACTCCCTTAGTACTGCCCCTCCCACAGTACGGCGCTCCCTTAGTACTGCCCCTCCCACAGTGTGGCGCTCCTAGTACTGCCCCTCCCACAGTGTGGCGCTCCCTTAGTACTGCCCCTCCCACAGTGTGGTGCTCCCTTAGTACTGCCCCTCCCACAGTGTGGTGCTCCCTTAGTACTGCCCCTCCCACAGTGCGGCGCTCCCTTAGTACTGCCCCTCCCACAGTGCGGCGCTCCTAGTACTGCCCCTCCCACAGTGTGGCACTCCCTTAGTACTGCCCCTCCCACAGTACGGCGCTCCCTTAGTACAGCCCCTCCCACAGTGTGGCGCTCCATCAGTACTGCCCCTCCCACAGTACAGCTCAACATTAATCTCCCATCCGCTATGTCCCCAAGCTGGCTACCACCCAAGTCTTTCTCACCCAAGATGGTACCTCACATTTCCCTTACTCCAAGCTGGCAGCGTCCCAATCCCTAATTCCCCTAAGATGGCTTCCATCCAGTCCCAATAGTCCCCAAAGCTGACATCCTGACATCCCTTACCCCCATAAGCTGGCTACCTCCCATTCCCTTTTTACCCACCCTGGCTACATTCCATTCCCCCAACTCAATAGTCAATAGTCAATAGTGGTTTATTTGTTACATACACATAAATGTGTAGTAAAATGAAACATTACCCGCAGTTGAACAATAAGACCAATAAGATTAATCAATAAAAATGCAATAACACATACAATCACAACTAACACCAAACAAAAAGAAACATCCATCACAGTGAGTCTCCTCCAGTCCCTCCTCACTGTGATGGAAGGCCAGAATGTCTTTTCTCTTCCCTGCCGTCTTCTCCCGAGGTCAGGCTGTTGGAGTTGCCACGTCGGGGCGGTCGGGGCTCCCGATATTGAAGCCCCCGCCGGACGGTGAAAGGTCCGCGGGGGGCCGACCCAAGCCCCGCGATTCGGGGCGGGCGAACACGTTGCCTCTGCCGCTGCTGGAGCTCCCGATGTCGGCCCCCACCCAGGGGCCTGCGGGCTACCGACGTCCACGCGGCCCGCGCCGGAGCCTCCGGAGACGAGTCGCAGCCGCTCCCGCAGCATCCGCAGGCAGCCAGCGCCGCAGGTGGTGAGTCCGGGCCGTGGGCTCTGCGAACCAGAGACCCAGGTGGTCCCAGGTGCATGGCCGGTGGTAGGCCGCAACGGGAACGGAGACACGGCACAGAACAAAGGTCACGTCTCCGTTCTGGAGAGAGAATGTTACAGTTACAGTTCCCCCTAGCTGGCTACCTCCCATCCCTTACTCGCCCAATCTGGCTAACTCCCATTTCTTTTTTTTCCCAACCTGGCTGCCTCCCATTCCGCATACACCCCGAAGCTGGCTGTTTCCCATCCCTTACTCCCCCAAGCTGTCTTCTTCTCATTCCCAATACACCCCCAACATCCCAACACCCTTACTCGCCCAAGCTGGCATCCTCTCACCCCTCCCCCCCCCCCCCTCAATCTGTCCACGTCCCAAACGTTACACCCCAAGCTGGCTGCCTCCCATCTATTACTCGCCTAAGTTGGTGACTTCACATTCCGCTTCCTCCCCTAAGCTGTCTACCACCCAACCCATTCATCCCCAAGCTGGTAGCTCCCATTTCCCTAACTCCCCCAAGCTGGCAACCTCCCATACGTCACTTCTCCCATACGTCACTCCCTACCTCCACCACTTACTAACCTAAGCTGTTTTCCTCCCTTTCCACTCAATATCCCAAGCTGTCTATATCCCATCCCTTACTCCCATGAGCGGCCTGCCGACCATCCCTTACTCCCCCAAGCTGACCACCTCCCATCCCTTACTCCCCCAATCTGGCCACGTCCAATCCCTTACTCCCGCTAGGTTGCTACCACCCATCCCTTACCCCCCCCCCCTAAACTGGCTACCTCTAATCCCCTACTCCCCCAAACTGGTTAACTCCCATTCACCGGACTCCCACAAGCGGGGTTCCTCCTATCCCTTACTCCCACAAGCGGGCTTCCTCCCATCCCTAACTTCTCCAAGCGGTCTTCCTCCCATTCCCAATACTCCCACAAATTCCCAATCCACTTACTCGCCCAAGCAGGCATCCTCACATCCCTTACCCCTCTAAGCTGGCAACCTCCCATTCGTTATTCCCCCAAGCTGGCTACCACCCAACCCTTTCTCCCCCAAGCTGGCAGTCTCCCAATCCCTAATTCGCCTAAGCTGGCTTCATTTCAGCCACAGTACTCTCCCAACCTGGCATGCTCACATCCCTTACCCCCGTAAGCTGGCTATCTCCCATCCCTTACTCCCCCAAGCTGGCTACCTCCCATTCCCTTGTTTCCCAACCTGACAACCTCCAATTCACGGCGCTCCCCGAAGCTGGCTTCCTCCCATTGGGCCCATTCCCACACCCCCCATTCTCTCCTCCCCCAACCCTAATCTTACTCTCCCCACACTCCCCCTTTCCCCACGACCTCCCCTTTTCCCAGTACCCCTATTCCCCCCACCACCAAGCCCCCTCCGGACGACCCCTGTTGTCCCCCTCCCCAGTCCCCATTCTCA